>NC_133160.1:129800286-130103317 GCF_040802235.1 Manis javanica
TGTACAGATTCAGAAATGAGGAGACAGGATAAAAAGTACTTCTTTAGAAGAGGGCGGGGGTCCCTGGAACAAATGGCAAGAGGCCCAGGATGCTAGTGACTGTGGCTTTCACAAGTCAGGGTCACAGGCAGAGAATGTGGTGACCAGCCCGTATCAGGGAATGCCAGGTCCTGGACACCTGGGTGGACAGGCTATGGCATGTAGATCTCAAAGGCAAGCCTATAGTTTAGGTTTGTTTCCTCATCCGGCAATGTCATTTTTTTCTCTTTTCAACATGATGAAATCCTACTAATTCTTCAGGACTTATGCCCTTGACACTTTTCCCAAGTTCAGCGATAATTTGAGCTTTGGCTTCTGTGCACTTTGCTTATACTTCTACTGTGCCATGTGTTACATGCTGAACAGTGTCCCCCCAAAATTCATATGCTGAATCCTAACCTCCAAGTACCTTGGAATGTGACTTTATTTGGAGACAGGGCTTAAAGAGGTTAAGGTAAAATGAGGTCATCAGGGGGCCCTAATCCAGTATGACCGTTGTCATTATAAGGAGAGCCTGGGACCCAGACACAGAGGGAGGACCACATAGAGATGCAGGGAGAAGATGGCCACCTACAAACCAAGGAAAGAGGCCTCAGAAGAAACCAACACCAGTGACACTTTGATCTTGGACCTCTAGCGTCCAGAATCATGAGAAAAAAAATTGTGTTGTTTAAGCCATCCAATGTGTGGTACTTTGCTATGCAGTACCAGCAAACTAATATACTGCATTATAGTTGTGTGATATTAAAGCAATCATTTTGGATCTGCTGTTTTGTTTCTCTCTGCCTTCATACCTTTACACACATTCTTCTTCTACCTGGAATGTCTTTCTCCCTTTGCCTAAAGAATGCCTAACTATTCCCCAAAACACATTCCAGGTGTGCTGTTCCCAGGAAAGCTGTCCTTGAACACTCCAGCCAGAAAGAAGGACTCCTCTTTTCTCCATTTGTGCATGTAAAAACACCTATTACAATACCTCAAAGTGTAACACAGCTCCTAGACTGCAAAATTCATGGGTACAGGGACGATGCCTTATTTATTCTTCATCTACATCAACCACCATGATCCCTGACACAAAGCAGACACTCAATAATACAGATCTCCCATTCCCTATCTCCTTGGGGCCAGATGTTTCAGAAATCAAAAAATTTTCAGATTGTATAAAGGCATATACCATAAGGGATCTCCTGTATTCCAGAAATACTCTTCCTTACTTCCACTGTGGACTGGCAGACCGATTTTTCCCTTGATAATCAGGACCAAAAACTCTGACCAGAACAGTAACCCCCTTCTTTGCCTGCTGTTTGAGAGCATGGAAGTGGCCCAATGCAATAAATCTGTATCATTAGGTAGGCAGCTGATCACCCCAGGGAACAGCACCCCAAAAACTCAGTATTGACCTCTGTTGGCATTGGTGATTGGAAGTGAATGCTGCTGAACTGCCACCATGGCCATTCTGTTCATAGGCCCATTGACAAGAGGTTGGGGAAAGAGGCTGACAGGTATCCACAGAATGAGTCATCCTATACTTGATTATTAAAATCTTCCTGAGGTCATCCTTTGGTGAGCATTCATATGGGACATAAATATCTTGAAATCCTTTGCCCATTCAGAGGTCTATCCACATACCTCTTTCCCCAGACCTCTTAAAATGAATAATCAAGTGCTCTGGCTCAAGTTCTGCCTGCTGGGAGGATTCCCTTCACCATTGTCTTTCAGGGCTATCCCAGAATGGGGCTAAAGCATTATAACTTGAGTGGTGCCTGAATTTTGGGCAAAACTAGGCCTGGGTTTTCCCCTCCGCAGTCCACCAGTCTTAGGGAACTCCCCCTGAGGCCACAGCTGCAGGCTGGGAGAAAGAAGCAGGAGCAGGGACCGTGGGTATTTGGGTCACTTCTTCATTAACTTACTTGTGCCTTAAAGGTCTGCTTGAACCTGATCTCATATATACCACTTCCTTTTGATAACACTGTACTGTTGTGCACGCCCAGCTTTATGGCTTGGTGGGTCAGACAACACCCAGTTCACCAAGGGCAGCTCAGGTCACATGGCAACTTGGTGGCCCATGGTTAAGCATTCAGATTCTACTAACACCCACTAACAAGCCAAAAGCTATTTCTCAAAAGGTGAGTAGTTATCTGGAAAAGATGGCAGAGTTTTGCTTCAAACTCCTAAGGCTGTGTGCTGTAATTCACACACAGGGGCTGCCAAAGGCTCCAAACAGCCTCCCTGTCTGTCAGGGAACCTCCAAGCATCGCTGGGACTCCTGGAGCATGGAGCCCCAAATGGCAGAGCACTTTGCACGGCAACCTGGATCTGCACAACCTTCTCTTGTTCTGGACACTCGAAATCAAAAGTTTTTTTGTTACTCGGTAAATGGGAGTAGCACACCCAAGAGGAACAGGCTGCCTTCAACATTCAAAGAGGCCTACTAGGCACTGTGCCTCCTTTGGTGGTAGAAGGGGCCAGATGTAACAACATATTCTTCATGTTAGTAGGGATATCACATTATGCCCAAGTTCACTAGATTCCTACAAATTTTGCTAATGTGAAAGGCCCCGAATTTCAGTGGGATTTATTTCCCATTCTCTGGCACGAAAATGTCTTACCAACATGTCTAGAATAATTGCTACCTCTTACTCACCAGGTCCATCATGTTTGCAAGTTGTAGCCTCTGTAATATTATGTGTCCCTGATTTCCTTAAAAAATAAGATGATTTTTAGATTGTTTATAGTTCATAATATGTGATCAAAACTGAAAGTTTCTGTGATGACTGCCCTTGTACTGTTCACCATGTAAGAACTTATTCACTACGTAAGAACTTGTTCACCATGTAAGAACTTGTTCGTTATGCTTCAGAAGATTGGAGACTGACGAGAATTAGGCTTGGGGTGGATTAATGATTGTACATTGAGCATTGAGTCCCCTATATAGAATTTTATTATTGTTAACAACCATTTGATCAATAAATATGAGATGCCCTCTCAAAAAAAATAAAAATAAAAATAAAAAAGATGATTTTTATAAGTCAGTATCTCAGCTTGTCTTAACCTTGACCTGTTAACAATTTCAAGGTCTCTGTCTTTTCACTGGTACCTTAATTAAATTGAGAGCTCAATGGTACTAACGTACCAGAAATGAGTTCTGAACAATGTAATGTTTATTGAGGATTGTTGAGTAGAGGGCATTCATTCAGTAGTATGTGTGGCTGAAACTAGTTTGACTGTAAGTGAGTTAAACAGTTGGAGAGCTGAAAATCATGAGAAAAATTGTAGTAATTATTAGTAAAATACTGAGACTTAACTCAGTAAAGGTTAGTTAAATAATTATTTACAGACTTCAGAATAACTGCACTAGTAATTTTTTTTAAACTAGAGGCAGGTGCAATCCTTAGTTCCCACTGGATAAAAGATGAGTTTAGGATCTAATTCTCAAACCATGGCTAAGTCCATAAAAATTCTTAAAGATGAAAGACAGGAATTACTTATTCTACTATGTGAGCATCAGTTTTTAATAAGCTGGGCAGGAATTCTCAATGCAGTCAGTGGGAAGTGGACCAAGTTCAAAGTTATACTAGTGCCTTAGACCCATCAGGCAATTTGCTTGCTTTGTAGTGTGTAGATGACCTATGAAATACAGACCCAAGTGGCAGCAGAATGAAACTGCTAGTGTTCCAATGGTCTAGGAAAAGAATAAGAACCCACAGGGTCCTCTTTGCTTACCTATCAGTAGAACTACACTGATATTTCTGAGAACAGAAAAAAAATATTGCTTTAAAAGATCTTTGAATGAAATTCTACAATCTTGTCTCAATATTCCAGATTGTGTCCAATAGCTCTGTTAGGCTATTCTTACATGATCTGAACTCCATTCTCCTGCACTGACACTAAGCTTATTTCTTTTGGCTCCTATTCTGTTCTCCTTGGACAGCACTATTCAGGGAATGAAGTGGTCCTTTAAGAATCACTGTCCTCCCACCAGATTTCTCATTCACAGACAAAATCTTGGACAATAGCTCAGACAGATAATAGATTCACTTTGAAAGGAAAGGAGCGACACACAACAGCAATTCACCGGAGAGTTCCGCTTTATTAGGGAAAGGTGCTGGGTTATATAGGATGGGGCATAGGGTGATTGTGGTGTTACTTCTACAGGGCTGGTGGCTGTTGGCTAGGTGCTGGGATTGGGAGGGGGGCGAGAGGTGATTGGGCTTCAGGTGGCGCCGGCAGGAACCGAGGACCCCGAAAAGAAGCCGGAAGTTCGCCATCTTACTGGTGGGGACCCTTCATTCCCCCCTTTCTCCTCTATGGGTTTGTGGACGTTGCTTTCTCTCTGACTGCTTCCTGCTGAACAGGGGCAGAGAAGGGAGTGAGGGTTTGAGGATTGGGAGGAAAGGGTTGATAGGACTCCCCACAGTAAGGATGAGTAGATGTGGACTTCTTCAGGTTGGAAATCAATGAAGGTTACCTGGTTCGATACCGGGTTTCGGCACCAATGAAAGGAAAGGAGCGACACACAACAGCAATTCACCGGAGAGTTCGGCTTTATTAGGGAAAGGTGCTGGGTTATATAGGATGGGGCATAGGGTGATTGTGGTGTTACTTCTACGGGGCTGGTGGCTGTTGGCTAGGTGCTGGGATTGGGAGGGGGGCGAGAGGTGATTGGGCTTCAGGTGGCGCCGGCGGGAACCGAGGACCCCGAAAAGAAGCCGGCAGTTCGCCATCTTACTGGTGGGGACCCTTCACACTTTGGCACTGTCCTACTCCAGGAAGACAAAAAAGACACAACCACTACCTGTTCTGTAGAAATTTTCCATTAACTCATGTGCCAGATACTGATGGAATAAATGACAGTCCAATTCTGAGATTGTAAGGGTCAATGATTTAGATTTCCACCAATATCCTGAATGTTTTACCACTTTGACTAGTAACCACTGGGGTTTGTATGATGTGGGAGTCGAGGGAAGAAAGCAAAGCTGTCCCTTTTCCTTTCATGGTTGGGAATCATTCTTGTGAGGTAACCCGGCTCCTGCGGCTACAGGTATCTTAGAAATGCAAATGTTTGGCACACAACTCACTGTCTAAAGCCTTCAGATAGAGTCACAGGAGCCCCACAACTAAGATCAGGAAACCTCACAAAGGTCACTTCTGAACCACAAAAATTATGTCTCAAATTTTGTCACCTAAATGCAGCCCCTCTGGACAAATATTCCTGCTTTTTTGTTTGTTTGAGCATCACTGAGTCCACCGGTGGCTGAAACAATGATGTTTTTGTTTACTATTTAACAAAGAGAAATGCTCTTCCCCTCAAGAGGTCATATGAATATGGAGAAACAATCCCTACAGTCTTGAAGATCTGGGTTTATTTAGTCACCTCTCCATTTTCTAGCTTCTTGGGGCTTCAGTTTCCACATTTGTAAAATGAAGCGATTAAACTACATACTAAGATCCCTCCCAATTTTAAAATTCTAGAACTGTTTCTTTAAAAAGTTAGGCAAGTTTAGACAACATTCTGGCTCATAAAACTTGTAACATTTTTCATAGATTATCTATTAATTATATTCATTAAGCTTTCCCCAACCCTAGTTTGTCTTCAACTTTTACTGGTTTTTACTACCATCATACTTATTTAGCAAAATTAAGAACATTCAGGGCTTGAGAGAGGCAATAACGTAGTGGGAAATTGGTAGAAGAAAGCCAAGTTACTCCATCTCTTTGTGTCAGGATACAGTCTTTGTTCCTAGGAATGACAATGCCTGCAGAGAAGGAACAGTGTCACATCCTTAGAATCTCAGTCCCCAATCCTCATCACCCTGCTGCCATCCTAGTCTGACTCAGTGATGTTTTCTAAGAAAATAGTTAATGTGTGAGCCTCAAATCTGGGCAAAATATGCCTTCAGACATACTTCTAAGATACTGGGGAATTACATCAGCCAATCAGGGTTCCTTCTAAGTCCTGAAAGGCAAAGCCAGATGGGTCCTGGACAGGCTTAGATCTATAAACCAGCGATATAAGTGGAGACATTTTAGTCACTGGCCAATTCTGCCCCAGTATGTGCAGACTTTCCTAGCCCTGTGCTTGCCTGTTTGCTACTCTTGGTGACTTGTACATTCCCTAACTAGACTCTTACTCCATGTAATAATCCTACAACTATATGCTATCTACTAGACTCAGTAGTAGATATTATTGGAATATCTATTGGAAAGTGTTATTATTTTGTCCAGCACAGGTCAGCACTACCTCTGCAAGAGCCCTGGTTCCATCAAGAGCATCCAGTGCAGACCTGGGACTACAACTAACAAATATTTACTGCAGTGCAGTCCTACTGTGTACAAAGCACAGAGCTAGCACTGGCCTATCACAGGAATTCATGAGTTCCTGATGCCAGCTAATACTCTAGGAGGAGAGTAATTTGTTTTACAAAATTCACAGTTACCAAGATTCTGGCATCCTAAGAGAAAAAACTGGAGTCTTGCTAGGGGAAAACCTGTGGTAACAGCTGAAGGGGCTCTCCCTACTGGAGGGTCCAAAGGGCTTTAGTAGATGGTGGTGATGTGGTGTATGTGCATATTAGGAGTGAGCTGGAAGAGGATGTGAAATCTTCCCTCTAGGGCATATGAAACCTGGGGAGGCTTGGACTAAGGGGAATCCTAAGGCCATTGTCCTCCAAATAGTCGTGATGGCCCATGTAGTGGACCTTGCAATCAATTTAGTGAGCCATAATTAAAAGTCCTTTAAAACTAAGTAGAAAAGAAAAGGGGAAAGTAGAATACAAAACAGGGTAAATACTATTTCATGAAACTTGTTTCTGGTTTATATATGTGTGTGTATACACAAATTCCATGCACATATGTTCTGATATAAAACAAGTTTCTTGTTCTAAATCAAGTCAAAAGTATTTGAGAAATGCTAATCAAGAAAAATTAGCACACTTCCCAGAAAGTCAGGCATTTAGATGCAAGAGTCAATGACTGTTTGTTGACAGGACCACCGTATATGCGGCTGTCACTCTGGCTAAATGAAGAGGAGAAGGCACTGCATGCAAAAACAAGCTGAGAGATGCCAGAGCCATTATTAAATCAACTGACACTGCCAAAGCAGAGTTGATGTTCACACACTGAAATCTCTACTTTGGCTTTGATCATTTTGCTTCTCAAGTACTGAAAACCCTAGCTCAGAGTTGAACAAAATCTTCCACTTCTTAATTAAAGAAGGAAGAAAGCTTGATTAACCTTGAGCCTTTGTGCCTGCTGGGCTTGGTTTGGGGCATGATTTAAAACTCGTAACTTGGGGTCTAACTTTTAAAGAAGTATTATGCTCTAGCTTTTGTATACACTTTACCTTATATAGAAAACTTCATGCAGGAAATCAAATCTGCACACATCAGTTTCATTTCCACATGCCTTTACTTGATATTTCTCACATGCCTTTCACATACAATTTCAAGGAGGTGGGAGTGATAATGAAGCCACTAGTTGATTTCTGTATTACACTAGAGAAGCTAAGTTAGCCAAACAAAGTTAGATGCCAAGTGAAGAAGCCAGATCTCTAAATTCTGAGCCTCATCTCCAGCCATACAGCCGGGCAGGCACTCCACTCAGAAGACAGACTGTTGCAGAATACTCTATTCCTCTCTATCAGTTTTTCAGGGATTCCTTTCCTAGACCAATATCCAAGGTATTGACAAAGCACCAGGGTATCAGGCAGAAACTAAAGGAGCCATTCTGGAAACATTAAATACAGGTACTGTATTATGCTCCTTCACATATCACGTGGGAAATTTCAGACCTTATTACTGACCTCCAGAACTGCACATGATGAAGACACGAGTGGAGTCAAGGAGTCTTCAGACACATTCATTAATGATAAATTCCCAGTGGTTACAGAGGACACTTCAAGATATTTCAAAATGTTTGTAATTAAATGAAGTCAAAAGAGGAGGGAACAAATGTTATTTATTTCCATAAATAATAATACTAGTAAATTTTATTAAACTTTTGCTATGTACCAAACTTAAACTTTGGCATGTAATATCTCACAACCACTCCAGAAGTTATCATTTCCCATGTTTTATGGTCAGGAAATTGAGGCTCAGAGAGATGAAATGATTTGCCCAGTGTTATACAGCTAATAAGTGGCAGTGCTGAGATTCAAACCAAGTCTGCCTAATTCCAAATGCCAAGGCTGCAATCATCTGCTGCATTCCCAGAGTGTGCCTTGGGTGAACTCCTTTACTGAGAGCTTACTCTATGCAATGCGTATGAGCTCTGGAGTCAGACACTGGGCTTGACTCTTGATTTACTTACTAGCTATGAGACTTTGGGCAAGTTTGTAATTCTTAGGTTTCTGTTCTTTTGTCTGTAACCTAGGGCTAATAATAATATACAACTTACTGACTTGCAAGGATTAAATTAAATACTGCATATAAAGCATTTAGCAGAATGTCCAGCATATAGTAAGTACTCAAAAACATTAACTATTATGGTGATAGCTGGTATTAAGAAAATTCATCAAACTGATGAATGGGTCGGTATGTCTTGACCTTTATGTGTCATTTCTCAGTTATTATGATAAAGAGAAAAGCAATGAGGAAGAGGAGAAGAGCAAGAAATATGGAAGCAAAATGCAAGAAAGAGATGAAAAAAGTGTTAGGAAGTACATGATGAGAAAGAAAGTCAAAGAGCTTTAGATATTTTTCAGACTAATTCAGATTAACTCAAAAGTTATCAACAAGGTTTCTTTATCTTGTTTCACTCCAAACCCAGATCATACTACATCTCACTGGAACATGGCAGCAGTCTAGATAGTGAGAAAACAATGTTAACCTTCTTTCAATTTGCCTACAATTCTAAACAAACACATAGACAAGTAATCCCTGTAATAGATCAGATACACAGACAGTAACAGACACATATACAATTTAAAATGAGAGTTCAAAGAACCATGAGATGAGGCATTCTCCTTTTTTTCTAGGAGGGCCAGAAACCCACCTATATCCTAATCATGGCACTGATCTCCACAGGTATGCTACGAGGCTCTGGGGTAAAGCACAGACACACTGCAAGAGGAACCCTCCTCCCCGCCACATGGTCCACGAGGGCTTTGTGGAGATGGAGGCTTTAGCAGACTGAATGACAACTGGCAAGGTAGGTACCTGGTATTTTAGTGAAATTTAGGGCCTCTAAATCCTGCATGGAACCTTGACTGTGTCTTAATTTTTAGAAATCCACACTTATGATGTTCTCTCTCCAGCAGACTGTGCGCTCCATGTAGGCAGCATCCTCTGCTTCCTTACAGCCCTTCTGTGGCCCACCTAACTGAGGTGGGAGCAAAGGGCCACTAAATAAATATTTCCTCACTGAGTTGTAGTTAGAACTCACTGCAAGGAAGCAAATTAATTACAAAAGTTTAAAACATGGGGTCTTTCATGTATGAGCAACATTTAGGTCCCTCAAATGTGCATTTTTCCTAGTAAAATGCCAGCTCTGACTCAGGATGAGTTATAAATGAGAAATGTTCTCCAATAACTTCCATGAAAGCAGTTCTCTGAAAACAGATTGCACCGTGCCATCCTCCACAATGCTCCTGACTTTTCAGTGGGAAACAAATCATGCCGCTGGTCTGCCTGTATGAGGATGATAAACTGAGTATTCTCTAATGGGACCGCACAGCCCAGCCATTTGAAAAGATTAATTCCATATTTTGGTACTGCTGTGATGTTTTATTCTTTCACTTGTTTATTCAGAGGGGCTGTACCATATAGAATTATCTCCAGCCTTGCAGAATCCTCTCTTCCTTTTTTTTATTTTGATAAAATACTGTGGAACGCTGCAGGTAGGAAGAATCCCATGCAAAATCTTCTCCCAAGCTTCACAATAGAACTCTCTAGTGAATTTTCCTCTCCCAGTTATTAATTGGAAGGCTTCCAACTATGGAGAGAGAGGAAAGGAGTTGAGATCACTCACGTAACTCTGAAAGCCAAAATGGGCTTTTCTTTAGATTCCCAAGTTATGGTCAGTGGCCACTCAACAACTGCCAGATCACACAGCTGTAAAAGAGGCGGAAATATTATCAATTACTTATGACAGAAATAAATCTAGGTGGGAAAAGGCTATCAGAAGAACAGTGCTTTCATATAGGATGGATCTAGCAAGAGGAACTTGAGAGCTTCCAAAGATACTGGCTACAGCTGGGCCCTGACTCAGCTTATAAGGCAGAAAGAGAGGACATAGTTTGCAATAGGGTCTCATGCCACAGTGGTTTTTAGCCCTATTTTTTCCACAAGCCCCGTGGCAGATGATGGTCATAGAGCACAAAGCTTGGATTATGTATAACTCCCTTGTTGCACCGATAATGCATCCCTTTCTCTCACTTTCAACAAGCTTATTATTATAATGCAAGTAAGTGGGAATGGTTTACAGAAGGCTAACTGAATGCACCCTAACCTTTTGAGAACTTAGGTACCTTATTAATATAATAACAAGAGTGTTTGGGGAAACACCACTGTAGAAAATTGCTGTCACAGAGGCATGGAGCTGGAAGCCATACTCTGAAGTCATTTAAGGATGACACACTGGTTGTTATTTTTACCTCCATTTCCTAATTTCAGAGGGCAAGTCCAGGGCTTTTCTTCACATTCCACACACTTACCTTCTGGGCTGAGTGAAACCTAAAGTTTCCCAAACAAACATATGATATCCTTCCATCTGGTAAATTCTCTCGGTCAGAGACACTGCAGTACAGGAGGCTGCATGTCCCAGGAAGGCATTCGGTGTTTAACGATAAAACTCCCACAGCATGAGTCGGGGTAGGTGCGGCTACTGCTGGGTTGGCTTTTGACACAGTTCTAACTCCAGTCGGGAGAAAGCAGCCAGGTGAGTATTTATCTCAGGATTCTGCCCCTGACAGTTGCTCTGAGAAATACTGTGTGAAATAGCGTAACTGATTTCCATGCAGTTTCTTGCTTTCTTCCCTGATCCTGAAGTCACCTCTCTGTCAACTAATTTCATTGACATTCACTGCCCACACATGGCCCCAGGTGAAGATAAGTACTCTCTTCATTAAACGATACCAATGGAAAGTAAGGAAGAAGAGAGGGAAGAAACTGGATATTTTAGTTCCATTCAGCATTTTCTAGTTTTCAGAAGATAGAAGAGAGGCATCTCAAGAAAGTTTCACTTCCCCTATATCCAACAAAATAAAGATGTATGGAGAACTACGCTGCAGACGTCTGGCTGGGTGCTCATGCCAGCAGGTTGTAGCTGGCTGTCAGAGCCTATGTACCTGCAGGTCTTGGCCAAGGTCTCCTGCCCATCCTCCCCTGCATCATTTATCTACCTGGGCAAATGCTTCTGGGCAGAACAGGCTGAGGCATCCCACAAGGAACACATCATGGCCTACATTTTGCCTCACTCTTATTTAAAAGAGATTAATTAGATGTATGCTAGGAAAATAAAATTTGTCTATATACCAATGACCATAAATGCAAATTATTCACTACTTCAGCCAAACATTGGAAGTTTGATTTTAACTTCACTTCTATGAAGAGCAATAAGAGAGTGAGTTTTTGGAGAGATTATAGGTAGCAAGGGACCAGCAGGTATTCTGCTCTTGAATCTGATTTCAGGCAACACTTCAGCCCAGCCCAAGCAGTGACTCATCTTCTGCTGCCAGTGTCACAACAGGAGATGGATTTGCTGTAGTAGAGCAAACACTGCAACACTCTTTAGAAGAGAAGCTCTGCTCGAGCAGTTCTGAAACACTGATTCAGCTCGAGCAGTTCTGAAACACTGATTCAAGTCAGTGCAACAAACGGAAAATTACTATCACCATTTTACATAAAAGAGAGATGACCAAAACACAAATTGAGAGTACCAAAACTTTATTTAGTTCAGAAAATGAGCAGACATTTCTACATTTGTTTGGTTTTGGGTGTTGCTTAATTTTGTTTTTTGGCACATAATGAAATGTTGTATTACAGGAATTTGACTTGGGAAGACTTGGGGGGAATCTGAGATTATGCATTACAGGCATTCTAAAGAAGTTATGAAACTGACAGCAACTACATACCAATGATAATCGGTAAAGTATGTATTCATACTTTCGCTCATTCAACTAGTTATGATTGATTATCCACTATGAAAAAGATAGTAAGATACAGCATTGGGATAGGGTATTGGAGGCCCACTTCTGGGCCAGGTGTGAACCCTTTAGTTGTTGGACTTTGGGATGGGGATGTGTAAATGCGGTAATGTGTAAAACTGAATGGGTTAGGACAGCTAGGGTATGGGGAAGGGCAGCATCTGGGGTTTGAGAGAAGTGACCATTTGCCAGACCTCAAACTCCGTATGTCTAAACCCATCATTACAACCTAACATGTAATATCTTATGATTACTTTAGGAAATGGCATTATATGCTATTAAGGTACTCATGACAGAAATCTGCAAATTATTTTCAGGCCTATAACATCATTGCTAGCATATGAACCACCTTCCTAATTTTGGAGAACCACCAAAATTGTGATGAATTTTGACGGGAGCCAGAGTGACTCTGTCTTCCTCACTCTCTGCCTCTTCCTTCAAAACCTTCTCAAGTTTTCATAAATATCAAATATAAGATAGCCCGAACTTCAAGCACTCCTCCATATAATGTTTAAGGAATATTGTTGAAATATATTCAAATGTGTTCTTAAAATATTACATTAACTTAGTTATATGTAAGTATTCAATTAAGTAATACATTAATCTGGAAATACTGTATTATTCAACTCTGACAATCAATCACATGTAATTTGTTTTTGATAATTTCTTTGATAATTTTCTGTTTTATGTTCTCACTCTTCCTGAAACCTGTATTAGTAATATGTTGGACCTCCTGGAATATTTTCCATTTTTAAAATTTTTTTCTCACCATTACCCATCCTTTTGTTTTTTAATTTTACTTTCTGAGAAATTTCTGTAACTTCATTCTTCCAAGTCTTACTGAACTATCTGCTTCTTAAATGATTAACTTCCAAGAGTTCTTCCTTATTCTCTACATAGCATACCACTTTTTTTGTTTTTTAAGTGGGGCAGTATCTTTTTCTTACCTCTCTGAGGATTTAACAAGTTTTATTTAAAGTTTTCTTCTCCCTACATTGCTTCTGATTCCTTTGACTTTACTTCTTCCGTTTCTTCACTCTGGCTTCTGCCTTTCCTACCATATTTTTTTTTTCTCAAATGTTTTAATCAAAGGTCTAGTGATTCTTAGTTGTCTATCATATTTAATAATAAAGCACTAAAGAGCTGTTTGAAGCTAGCATATGATATGAACAGGTAGGCTTCACTATAGAGTACTTGGACAAAAAGCCAAGCTGGACAGGCTAAGTTGCTACAATAAAGACGTCCGAAAATATAATGGCTTAAACAAGTTAGAGGAGTTTATTTTTCTTTCTCTTTTAACATTCCATAGCTGATGGGTGTGGTGGACAAGCTGCTGCTACTCTTTCTATTCTTTCTATTTTGCTGCTCCACGTACCCCGTGTCTGTATGGCTAAGGCTGCCTCCCAGCACCACGTCCAAATCCTACCATTGAAGGGAATAAAAAAGGAGAGGACATACAAGGTTCTTTAAGACAGTGAAGTATAAGCTGATTATACTGCTTATGAGAATTCAGTTACTTCAATATATTAAAATGTATTGAAGTACATTACATTAAAATGACCATTCACCATGAACAAGTGCAATTTATTCCAGGGATTCAAAGATGGTTCAGTATCTGCAAATAAGTTAACATGACACACCACATTAACAAAATGAAGGATAAAAATCACATGATCATCTCAATAGAGGGAGAAAAAGCATCTAACAAAATCCAACATCCGTTCATGGCAAATCTCTCAACAAAGTGAGTATAGAGGAAACATACCCCAACGTAATAAAGGCCACATGTGACCTGAAAGCTTTTCTTCAAAGATCAGGAACAAAACAAGGATGTCCACTTTCACCACTTTTATTCAACACAGTATTGGAAGACCTAGATACAGAAATCAGCCAAGAAAAAAAAAGGCATCCCAATTGGTAAGGAAGAAATAGAATTGTCACTGTTTGCAGATGACATGATACTTTATGTAGACCACCCTAAAGACTCCATCCTAAAAACTATTAGAAAGAATATATGAATTCAGTAAAGTTGCAGGATACAAATCAATATAAAGAAAACTGTTATTTTTCTATATACTAATAATGAACTGGCAGAAAGAAATTAAGATGGTGATCTCAATTACATCTAAAAGAATAAAATACCTAGGAATAAATATACCGAAGGAGGTGAAAGACTTGTACTCTGAAAACCATAATACACTGATGAGAGAAATTGAAGATGATTAAATAAATAGAAAGATATAATATGCTCATGGATTAGAAGAATTAATATTGTTAAAATGTTCATACTACACAAAACAATCTACAGTTTCAACACATCCCTATCAAAATACCAATTTTTCACAGAACTAGAACAAATAATCCTAAAATTTTTATGGAACCACAAAAGACCCCAAATAGCCAAAGCAATCTAAGAACAAAGCTGGAAGTTATCACAACCCCAGATTTCAAACTGTACTACAAAACTATGGAAATCAAGATGGTACGGTACTGGCACAATAAGAGACACACAGATCAATGGAACAGAACAGAGAGCACAGAAATATACCCATGCTTATATGGTCAATTAATCAGTAACAACGGTGGCAAGAATATACAATGGGGAAGAGTCAATCTCTTCAATAAATGGAGTTGGAAAAACTAGATGCAAAAGAATGAAACAGAGTCACTGTCTTACACCAGATACAAAAATAAACTTGAAATGGTTTAAAGACTAAAATATAAGACCTGAAATCATAAAACTTCCAGGAAAAAATATAGACAAACTCTTGGACATTAGTGTTAGCAATATATATTTTTTTAATTTGTCTTCCCAGGTAACGGCAACGAAAGCGAAAATAAACAAGTAGGACTACATCAAACTAAAAAGCTTTTTCATTGCAAAGGAATCATCAACAAAATGAAAAGACAACCTACTGAGTGGAAGAAGATACTTACAAATGATATATCTGATAAGAAGTTCACATCCACGTATATAAAGAATTCATACAACTCAACACAAAACCCCAAATAATCTAATTAAAATATGGGCAGAAGACCTGAATAGACTTTTTGACCCAGGAATTCCACTTCTAGGAATTTACCCTAAGAATGCAGCAGCCCAGTTTGAAAAAGACATATGCACCCCTATGTTTATCGCAGCACTATTTACAATAGCCAAGAAATGGAAGCAACCTAAGTGTCCATCAGTAGATGAATGGATAAAGAAGATGTGGTACACATACACAATGGAATATTATTCAGCCATAAGAAGAAAACAAATCCTACCATTTGCAACAACATGGATGGAGCTAGAGGGTATTATGCTCAGTGAAATAAGCCAGGTGGAAAAAGACAAGTACCAAATGATTTCACTCATATGTCAACAAAGACAAAAACTGAAGGAACAAAACAGCAGCAGACTCACAGAACCCAAGAATGGACTAACAGTCACCAAAAGGAAAGGGACTGGGGAGGGCGGGTGGGAAGGGAGGGATAAGGGCGAAAAAGGGGCATTACCATTAGCACACATAATGTAGTGGAGGGCATGGGGAGGGCTGTACAACAGAGAGAAGACAAGTAGTGATTCTATAGCACCTTACTACACTGATGGACAGTGACTATAATGGGTTATGTGGTGGGGACTTGGTGATGGGGGAATCTACTAACCATAATGTTGCTCATGTGATTGTAGATTAATGATACCAAAAAAAAAAAGGGTAAAAGGGAGAATAGATACTAAGATACTAAGGGACATTACAGTGTTCTTCAGATAGAGACTCTCAAATGTCAGTATTGCCAGGTTTTTCTGTGAGGTAGTTCATTTTCTCTAGGGGCAGATCCTCCAACCTCTCACCTGACATATGCAGTCGGCTGGTATCACTGTGAAGTGTACAAACCAGGGCTCCTCAACCCCTACCTCTTCTGTTGTGGGTATCTGAGAGCCTGGTGGTCCTCTGGTTGATTTGCTCCAAAGAATAAACTTCTGATTTTCTGGGTGTGGAGGAGGCCTGGCTTCCTGTCCATGTGAAATGGGGGTGAGGAGCTGGGTATAATTGCACCTGCTCCTAGGAGCCCTCATCTTGGCCTCCCACCAGTCCCTGTCTCCTGTGTGTGTATTATGCCTTTACTTCTGAGCTTTTCAGGGGTTCCTTGGATGCCTGTATTGCAGGAATTAAAGTTGACCCTGCTGTTCTCTTTCCATTCCTCTGCCACTTTTCGGTCTTCATCCATTCTGGTTCAGTTAACACATATATCTCCTAGCACCATCAAGAAGCCTGAATTTCTGTTCCTTGTTCTCTTTATAATGTAAGGGATTTGAAGAAGAGGGATGTGAAGTAGCTTTATGCTACTATCTTTAAACTGGAAATATTTTTTTTCATCTATATATAATGTTATCACTGGAAATTTTATCTCTAACCACAAATATCCATTTGCTTAAAATAAGAACAGTTATTTTTCTGTTTATCCTGTGGGTATATACTCATGAGATCCACAAAGTAACCACTAATTGCATTTCATTTTAAGTAATCTTTGAAAGGCTTATTTGCAGTGATATCTAAGACTTGCAATTGTGAAGTCATTTCCCACTCCAGACCCCCAAATACCTCCTAAATCTATATTGAATTCCTTCGTTTCCCTTGTCAAATGACCTGTATATGCGTACAAACCAGAAGTGACAGGTGTTCAGGCTATTGTGTCTTTCCTAAACAATTCTTCGTGGTTCAAAATAAAGTAATGGAGAGTCAGCCCTACAATGTAAAAAGGTTTTAAAGACCTGAAAATAAGACAACTCTCTCTATTCTGAAAGATAATTTGGGGGAACAAACCTGTATATAAAAACTTTGTAATTTGTCATGAAAGAGCTGGACTCTCTCTTTCCTATTTATGCCTATGTTAGGCCTTGTACACGATACACTTCTTCATCTTCTTCCTTGGCTAACTCTTACTCATCCTTTAAGACTCATTTCAGGTGTCAGGCTACTACAAGAAGCCTTCCTTGACTACCTCCCACAGCTCTCCCAAAGAGGAGCTGTGACTTTCCATAGTATCCAGTGTTCCCCGTAAAGACCATTTACTATATTGTAACCACTGGTTCATTTGCCATTCTCCCCTACTAAACTGTGAGCTCCTGGAGGGCAAGGTTCATGTCTTGTTTATTTTCACATTCCTAGCATCTATAAACCATGCTTGGAACACAGCAATTGACCGTTACATATTCACTTATTGAATGAATAAGAGAAATGCTAGTTTCCAATTGGAAATAAGTTCCTCAATGAAATTAGGGGAACAGAAATTGGGAAGGATCATTCACCTTGGTTACTTTTATTTACTCATTCTCTCAGTGGCTCAATATTAACTGAGCCCACCATAGAAAACACCTTTTATAAGACTCATTATTAAATGAAATTTCAGAAATAGAAGCTTGCGTTGGAGAATTAAGCCAGTAGATTGCTGGTCAGATAAAAAAGATGCATAAACTTGTGCTTGGAGTATTTGTTTTAGTCAAGACCCTTTGGCTGCAAAAGACAGAAATCCACCCAGGTTAGAAATATCTCCTAGCACCATCAAGAAGCCTGAATTTCTGTTCCTTGTTCTCTTTATAATGTAAGGGATTTGAAGAAGAGGGATGTGAAGGAGCTTTACGCTACTTCATAATAGCCCTATAATGAGTAGTCACATTGGCAAGAAGAGCCACAGAGGGTAGGAAAACTTCTTGCCCACTTTGGGTTGTAGTCGGCCTTTCCCATGTCAACCAGGTACATGGAAGAAAATGGCAGCTACTTTAACATGGGCTTTAATTTGTAGACTGAACAGCTGACTGGAAGATTTGAGCATTTACTGCTTTCATCCACTGCAGCTGCCAGGATGCAGGCCCATCCATCATGCTGACAGTGTGGCAGGATGTCCCCCAAGCTGTGCAAATGTGCAGAGCGACTTCATCACAGCTGCACTAATGGAACTCCGGTGGTAGCACCATGTGAGTAAGTTTGAGATGCAGAGGAACGGGCCTCAAGGAGCAGAAGACACAACCTAAGAATCTTCTTAAAGATCAGGCATACAGCTGGCTAAAAGGAAGAGCAACTCTCTGACTGAGCCTAGCCACCCACACCTTGCCGAGAATTGCGGTTGATCTCCTAGGATTATGCTAGCAAGGAAAGAGTCAAACAGAGCAAAATGTAAAACATACATATGGAGCAAAACTGTGTTGATGGTTTTTGTGTATTTTATTTCCCCAGGGAAGCTTAGGTGCTCTCCTGTCCACCCTCTGCTTTGGCAGATCTTTGACATGTCTATCACGGTATTTATTGTTCTCACCCTTGTCAAACTCCCCCACTTGGGGTTTGGAAGGATATCATTCATATACTTTTTGTTATGAAGAATGGTATATATGTTTAAAACATTAATATTATGCCACATAGCTCTGTATTCTCAGAGTCTAGTATATGCCTGGGTCATGATAGATGAATAATAAAACAGAATGAAATTAAAGTATCTGAAATTTAATAGCTTTAAAAAAATTCTACAGTAAGAGCTGAAGGGGAACAAAATATGCCAACCACAGTTTTGGTGCCTGACATGGGGGCTTTCCACTGCCTGGGGCTGCAGCAGCTCAGAGATCGTGGAACCTTTGATAGGAATTAGTAGAAGGTAAGAATTTTTACCGATTCAGTTTCCCAGATCTCTGCTTACAGGGTTTGGTGAAAGTGAGAGTTCTTTTCTTTCTCTAAATTTAGATCAGCAGGAGAAAAATATTGTGTGAGTTAGTTTCTTGGGTTTGGCAACACTGGTAAAGGTTTAGCATGAGTACTCTTGTGTTCCACTGATCTCTTTCCAACCAGAAATGGTCATTGTTTTCCTTTGTCTCTGTCTTTTGTGTCATTTGCCATAAGGGTGAAACAGTAGGGTAGCGCATGCAGGCAGAGGTTCTGCAAGCCTACTGTTGGAGCCAGCCTCACAGACTGGTGAGTTCATGGTTCTCGCAGAGTGGTGACTGTTTGCTCTGGGTCCCCTATATAAAAACTGGATGAGGTTTTCTTTCCATCTTATTTCTATGTTTTGAAATTTTAGATTTGTGGCCAGTGTGAATATTTTCTTTGGTTTCTGCCAGCCAGAAGACAGAAGTCCTGACTTGCCTTTGGCAGCTGTTGAACAGACTGGGGTTCCGAGACAAAATCATAGCGACACTCTGGCTGGCCATGCCGGTTCCCAGGGGACTCATAAGGGGTCCCAGTCTGTGGGGGGAACCACTGTTGTTTTGTTGCTGTGGGAAAAGGCCCAGTCCAGCCGTGCCTGCCCCATGTCACGGATTAGCAGGTCTGGGACTAGAGGTGCCTCACATTCTCGTGGGACACTGGAAACACCATTTTCACAACACCACTTTTACTACCTTTGACAAAGAAGGACTTCGCTTTCTTAGGCTAACTCTACAAGCTAACTTTCTGAATTTGTGAGAGCTGCATCTTTCCCATTTGTTTAAGATGCCTCTGTGTCCATGTGTTGCTAGGCAGCTGCGTCTGGGGAAGTGTCTCCCTGCAGACTAGGTGAAGCACTAGGAGAAACCTCAGCCCGAATGGGGGAGGTTCTTGACTCTGGGCAAGAAAGAATTCTGGAGCAGCAGAGACCAGGAAAGTGCCGAGGGAAAGCTCTCAGCCTAGGGCAGGTTCCCTTGCCAACTCCTGAAACCAGGGTCACCTGGCATCCTGTGTCCACTTAGATTTGCACAGCATAGGGACTAGCCCCTATCTTGTCAGGATGTTGGGGAGCCACGGAGCTCAGGATGGAGTGAGACTACATTCTGAGAACTTCCCAAAGAAAGGAGATTTTCAGGCAGGCAACTAAGAGCAGATTGCACAGCTGCAGTTCCGTCCAGGTCACCCAGGCAACAGAAACATGCAGGCCCAAATCTGAGCTCTTAGCAGCCCCTTCCTACTTATTAGGAGTAAAGCAGAGACAGAATGGAGACTTGGAAATAAAATGAAATAGCAAAGAGACAAACCACAATAATTTGAGCAGTGAGAAAGCTTTCTTTGAAAGTACAGATAAAGAAGGGAAAGTGCAGGCATCCTCAGAGAGGAGATGCACTGAAAGTTGGGGGATTCTGTCTTTTGAGGCTTTCAAGAATGGGGCCAAGGGCAGAGGGGGGTTGTTGGGCATAGGCATGACTTGTGGTCTCAAGGTGCTTGCATCTGGTGAGAGACACCATGTCTCCTCTCCTTTATTATCAGTCCCCCAGCTAATTCTGCTAAATAAACCCAACACAAGGAATTTATTTATCCTGTTCTTCTCCAAGATAGTGGTTACCCTCAGGCAGTGGGGACACATCAGTTAAGACTGCCTGCCCTGCCTTAAGGTAGGCTGTTGGGTTATTGTCTGATTACCAGAGAAAATGTTAGGAATCTTACTTCTCAACTCTGCTTTTTAAAATGGAATCTTAGCCTTAAGGTGGGGTCCCTCCTGATCTTACCATAGTGTTTATATCTCAGCATTTTTCATCACAGGCAGGAAAAGTTAATCATGATGCTTGTCCCATGTCCCTGCCCCACCTCAAAAAAGGCTTATTGGTTTGAGTTGGTGTTGAGAGTAATATAAGATACTATTTGTCAATGGTCAGTCTGTAGATCTGAACTGGCTATATTTAAAAGAAAGAAAATTTTTAGAAGGCTCTCATATTAAACAATTATCTCCTGATACCTATGGCAAGACCAAACTAAAAAAAGAACACAAAAGATTGTAACAGCTAGACTCAGAGACTCCTTTAACAAGACAAAAGAACAGAAATTAGATAAATCCAACTTCCTACATAAATACCCCTTCTTAAAATCTGCGCTGTCCTCAGAAAATTCCCTTAGCTCCCCAAATTCTTTGACCTTCCCCAGAAAAATCCCTTAAATACCCAGCTGCCTGTTTTAATTTCCCTTTCCCTACAAGATTTACAGAGAGCCCTATGGCCTTACCTCTAGGTCCAAGGTATAAAGGTCACTCACGTAAACGCTCAAAGCTGGGGAGTGAATCGACCAGAAGCATCTGAGTAGACAGTAAGGGTTCATTTTGCTGCCTCTTAAAACTCTGCCTGGTTTGCCAGGACTGTGATCAGGCTCTGCCGACTTCAGGCCTTCCTGTGCAATGTCCTCTGCAGACACATCCTACGCTCCCCTCCTCCTACACACCCCCATTCCTTGAAAATCCACATCCACTGGACAGCAATAGGTCCTTTAAATGATAATGCCATTTCCAGAAGATCCCACCACATTTAGATAAGAATTGGAAAGATAAGTAGCTATTCAAACCCTTCTCACAGACCAATCAAATGACCAGAATTTCTCCAGGAGCCTCCCACAAAGATCAGGAATGGATCAGCTGGAAGCTAACATTCAGGAGCTGACAGAAACAGGAGCAGAGGCTTCCCCCTCTAGGGTGAACTGGTCTAAGGTTAACACTGTGCACTCAGAAAGGAGAGCATCTGAAGGCCTTTGTTGTAGCTTCATACAGATTTTTCAAAGGCATACTGCACAAAATCCTGAAGCTCCAGAATACAGAAATCTTAATTTCTGCCTCACTGGGTTTCTGGTATGAAAAGACAAATTCAAAATAGTGTGGTTGGGTGTACCAGTCAATTTCTAAGCACTGTAATGGAAACAGCTATCCAATTCTTTGAAGACGGCTTCCAAGAATGTAAGAGAAAAAAAAGGTTAAAATCAATTTTTTATTTGCAACTTGAATTTTTAGAGACAAAAGCATCACTCTGAGATCAACACAAGGTTCATTCAGACACTTTATTATTTGTCTCCCAGACGTTGGCAGATATTATAAAAAACAGGACATTGGAAGTATCATTGTCGTGCACTTTAGAAAAAGGAAATATTTAAATAGTAATTACCTTAGTCTTGTGACAATAGACCAGTATACTCCAAAACTCCTAGTAGAAAACTTACACTTTCTCTTGCCCTTCAAGATGTAAATCTTACCGTGTCTTTAAACATAAATAGCCCCAGGAGATAACAAAAACATAGCCCTCAATCAGCTGAGACAAAAGGGGGAAAGAAAAGGGAAAAGAGCCTTTTTACAATGTAAACTACCATAAAAGTTCCCCGGCCCAAACTCTAGTCCATAGCCTCCATAAATTTACTTGCCAAAGACAAACACAAACCCTCAGTCTTCTTCACAAACATTAATGAAAAGCTTTAGCCATTTAAGCAGGTATCCTTAACTGTTCCATCTTCCAGAGACACAATTATTTATAAACAAGTGAATTTTGTATTGTACCTGATTTATGACTCAGATCTTAGAACGGGAACTATCGGGTTTGTTAGTGTCTGAGTGTTTGTATCCCTGGATGTATGTTATATATATGTGATATTTTTCTACCTCCATATATTATTGCCAGAATTAATTTGTAGGAGCTCTATTTAATTGGCTTAAAGACAAATACGTGCTTATCAAATTGAGTATTTCCTAAACCTCAGAAATATAATAGAACCTAACCCAAATGTTTTTGAACTTCATGTGATCTAAGATAATTTTCAGTAAGTAAAATCTAGTTTATATTTGTTTAATTAATACAGGCATGTCTTTAGAGTTTATCAGCATTAAGTATAACACTTTTATTCTACACAGGTTTACAAGTCAAATAAGCTTATGTTATCTCTTAAAAATTTGGTAGCAAGAAAAATAACCTAAGATGATGGTGTAAGTCTGGGAGAGGAAATCCTGCGGCAAAATACCTCTAAAAACTGAAATCAGTCAAAGGGAGAAAAAAAGTTTAAAATCCATTTATTGCTTACAAACTGCAGTCCGGGCCATGTCTCTCGCCTGCTCCAGCAGAAGAAAAAATGGCCCTCACCTCACGGGTACAGATAAGCCCTCTGTTGCCCAGGTAATTACCCATTGATATGGAGATGAACTTCTCCACGCCTGAGGAAAGATGCAAATGCACTACAGCCATACTTCTTTCCACCTCTGAACGCCTATTGATGTGCAGATATACTAAAGCCAGGCGAGATATTCTGGAAATGTTTCAGTTTTACCCAAAACATGTTTACTTAGTTTCCCAGAATCTCTTCAGTAACATACACCCTTAATAGCTTTAAGTTAAATTACCTGAATTCATTGATTACCTAGAACATTTCCACCTGAGATAAAACACAGACACACTGATTATTGAACAGAAGTTTATCTACTTTCAGTTTCCTACTACAGAGAACCTAGACATTTGGGTCTCTGAGTAAACTTGTTACTTCCTCACTAATTTATTATCCCAAGCACACACTTCTTTATCTTCTTGTCAATTCTTCAGAATGTATTGTTTCTTTGTCTACAAGATATAAAAGCTGGTCACTTCTTTTGAGTCTTATATTTTTATGAGCTACCATATTCAGGAAATTAAATGTTTTCCTCCTGTTAATTTGTTTTATGTCAATTTAATTAATAGACCAGCCAAAGAACCTAGAAAGTAAGAAGGGAAAGATTTTCCTCCTGATGCCGGGGTTCTTGTTCACGAAGCCGAAGAATGAGCTTCACAAACACTAAAGGTAGGAGAGCAAGGCACAGGCTTTTATTTAGAAATAAAATGAGAGGAAAGAGCTCCTGGCTTATGACAGGAAGGGACAAGAGAGCCCGTGATGGTGCGTTGTCTAGGGGTTTTATAGGCAGATGAGGATTTTTTGAGAACATTAAAAAAAGGCTTAGGGGTGTGGACTTGTACCACCTGCCCTGCCCTCAAGGTGGGCTGGGTCGTTGTCTGTTTGCTAGGGCTGTTTTACAATGAAGTCACGGGTTATGCTGTGATACCCTTGCAGAACACTCAAACATTCCAGGCCAAGTTACTCCTGGCCTTTTGACCTTTAACTGATCTCACTGAAGATGTCTGTATCTTTACCCTAGAGAATTAGTGTGACCTTGACTTTGCATAATGCTTAACACGGAGTTCCAATAGGGACTTCTTTGCCCATTGTTACATTGCTCTGACTGTAAATATTCTGCCCTGCTTCTCCTAGAGGCCCTCACCCTACTCTAACTACACCTACGATCCCTGTCTCACTCCTACTACAGAATCACAGGTTTAATAATTTCTCATGACTTTCACCTGATTTACTTCACACATAAACATCAGCTGAGCAGATGTCCATCTGTCCTTTGAAAAGAGTTCATATTCTAGAAGTCTGTAAGTCTAAAAGTCTGTAAAACCTTTCATTTTGGTCTGGTATTCTTAACACATAGGAGACTGGGACAGGGAGTGGGAGCAGGGCCCATAGAATCCTGAAGTTGAATACCAACTGACTCTAATGCTGACTGACTTGTTTTTCACAGTGGTTGATTTGACCTGACAATATCCAACCTATTTCTAGATTTAGACTCTTTCTTTTTAGGTGCAAAGATGACTTGAATTTGCTTGAGGTCAGTCCTGCTTAAATACATTTAGATGGTATTTAGGCATTGCTTGTTTCACCTAAACTTGGGGAAAGGGACATTTTTATGGTTCCCTTTGTCACTGAGGAAACAAACTAGATACTGACATTTTGCATTAAAGGTCAATTTCCATATCTGTAAATTGAACATGATGATACCCATCTCACAAGGACATGTCACTTCACCCCAATGCCTGGCACACAGTAGGGTCTCACTATATGTTTGTAGATTTGAGTAAATTTAATTAAATAAAGATTGTAATCCAAAGATGCTTCTATTTTTTTTTTCTTTGTGGAAGGCAATTTTTCATACAAAGAATTTATTTCTCAGGGGATCACAACAGAGAAAATGGTAAGTTTTGATGAAACAGTGGAGAATAGAGTTTGAAGAACAGAGGACAGAGACACTGTTCCCTACTTACCTCTAAGCTGTTCCAATCCCACTCAATCGCATTCTATTAAGAACACATAGGCCTGTATTGTGTTATTTTTCCTGGCTTTAGAAGTGATAAGAAGCCAGAGGGATCAGAATGCATGTCAGAATGCATCCTTTCCTTCCTTGCTGCTGAAGTATCAAGTTAGAAAACCACATTCCATTCTGGACACCCATGTGACCAGTCACTTCAACATGTTAGGGATGCATTTCGAAGAGGACGTTGTCAATAAAGGCGAAACAGTTTAGCACACTGTTCAGCTAAACTTGGGGAAAGGGACATTTTTATGGGTCTCTTTGTCACTGTTTGAGGTATATTATAGATCAAATAGTACTGAATGCAAAGTAGAAGTCCAGTGACTCCTCCTTTAAAATATTTGTCACATTTTTGCCTTTATTCCATCAGCAACTTTGTCGAAGACACTCTCATTTTGACTGGAAGACAGTAATCCACTTATAAGCTTACTGACCTCCAGCCGTTTGCTCTCCACCATACGAGCCAAGATATCTGTTAACCAGGTAGGTCAGATGAGGTCCAGAACCTCTACTCTTGGCTCACCTGCACTGGCCTGCTTACCCCTCCGGCCTCACCTTTGCTCACTCCCCTAGGATCACACTTGCTTTCTTCCAGCTCCTCAAACATATCAAGTTCCCGCCTTTCCTTGAGTCTTGCTTAATTTATAAGAATTTATAAGAAATTTTATCTTATGAACAAGAATCTTGTTTTCTTTGGGTAAATTCCTAGAAGTGGAATTCCTGGGTCAAATGGTATTTCTATTTTTAGTTTTTTTGGTTTTTTCAGTTTTTTTTATTAAGGTATTACTGATATACATTCTTACGAAGGTTTCACATGAAAAACAATGTGGTTGCTACATTCATCCATATTATCGAGTCCCCCCCCCACACCCCATTGCAGTCACTGTCCATCAGTAAGATGCCACAGAGTCACTATTTGCCTTCTCTGTGCTACAGTCTTCCTTATGATCCCCCCCATACCATGTGTGCCAATCATAATACCCCTTCTCCTCCCTCCACCAGCCCAACCCTTTGGTAACCACTAGTCCCTTCTTGGAGTCTGTGAGTCTGCTGCTGTTTCGTCCCTTCAGTTTTGCTTTGTTGTTATACTCTACAAATGAGGGAAATCATTTGGTACTTGTCTTTCTCCACCTGGCTTATTTCACTGAGCATCATATCCTCCAGCTCTGTCCATGTTGCTGCAAATGGTAGGATTTGTTTGTTTCTTATGGCTGAATAGTATTCCATTGTATATATGTACCACCTCTTCTTTATCCATTCATCTACTGATAGACATTTAGGTTGCTTCCATATCTTGGCTATTGTAAATACTGCTGCAATAAACATAGGGGTGCATATGTCTTTTTTAATCTGAGAACTTGGTATTCTTTGGGTAAATTCCTAGGAGTGGAATTCCTGGGTCAAATGGTATTTCTATTTTGAGTTTTTTGAGGAACCTCCATACTGCTTTCCACAATTGTTGCACTAATTTACATTCCCACCAGCAGTGTAGGAGGGAATTTCTCCCTGAATTTATAAGAAAATATTTAGAAAGCACACAAAACTGGCTACAGAGCATTATTAATAAAACCAAATGTTCTGAAGCCATCTAAAATGTTCAGTAACAGGCAACTGGTTAAATGTATTATTTTATATTCATTTATTCAATCAATTACTAGGCAGCCACACAAAAATGTGATGTGAAGCTGCTTTTACTGACAAGATAGTGAGTCATGAATCAAAAATTATAATCAATCCAATTCTTTGCTAAGGTTCATTTTTCTTATAACATAGGGCCTTATGTACAAATAAATGAACCCTAGATGCAAAAAAGTACATTAATCATACTTATCACTACTTCATGCCTGGCTCTCTTTACATTATTTATTCATACAAACATATTAAAGCATCTTGGTTGATTTTTCTTGTTAACAAAAAGGAACCTCTCTCTACTCTTGGCTATAGAGAACTACAAAGTACTCTACAATTTGCTTTTCCATTTCAGAATATACCACTATATATATATATATATATATATTCTTCCAGCTCATAGATCTGGAGTAATTCATTCTTCTAATATCTGTATCATAATTTATCAACCTTGTCTCCCATTTATTGACATTTGGGTTGTTCCAGTTTTTTTGATGTCATTATTAGCAGCGCTAAAATAAATATTTTGATTCATATATCTTCAGGCACTGATGCTTCTACTTTTATAACAGAAATTGCAAGGGGTAGGACTGCTGAGTCAGTGTGTACTTAAACTTTATTATACTTTGCTAGATTACCTTACAAAAGGCTTACAGCAATTCATATTTCCACCAGCAATTTCCCTGCACCCTCACCAGTGATATATTCTCTCTCTGATGGGCAGAAAACGGTCTCAATCTTATGCCCTTTTTATATATTTAGGATATAAACCACTTGTCATATGCTGCAAATATTTTTTCTGTTTGCCTTTAAACTTTTGTTTGCAGCAACAAAGCTTTGAATTGTGTACAGTCAAATATCAATCTTTTCCTTTATGGCTGCTTAGACCTTTGCTTTAAAAGCTGAATATACTGTCAATGATTAGCATTTCTGGGTGTGGTTAAATAGACTCATTGGGACAGGACTGTTCTACAGACTGTCCTACACTGAGCACTCGGAGTCCAACCTGCAATTACTTTGCTACAATTATCCAGAAAGACTATACTTGTGTGACTGTGAGTTCTAGAGAAGTGGTTTGCCTGAAACCTTTGTTCAAAATGAGCAATTCCATTCCTCAAAGAACATAACTCTACTGATGGAGCTATGAAGTGGTATTTAAGGAATCTGTAGTGCTACAGAACATACTGAAGTATTTCTTGCTCCTTCAAGGACATAAAAATAACCTTCATAATAATCTCTCCATAGACATCTCACAACATGAAAGTTTATAAGTTCTATAATTTTTCATTGTTCCTAACAATCCTTTAGTGGTTTATGCAAATCAAGGTGGCTGCAGCTTTAGATGTCTTATTTTTGTTTTTTTTTTTACTTTATTTTTATTTATCTATTTATTTATTTTTTGCTAATCTGGTTTCTGTCACTCTAAATTAGTTTGCGACTAGAATTTATATAAATCTAATCACATATTATGTGATGTTTTTTTCTTTTCCACCTTTTTTTGTTGTTATCATTAATCTACAATTACATGAAGAACATTATGTTTACTCGGGTACCCCCTTCACCACATCCCCCCTACAATTCCCATTACAGTCACTGTCCATCAGCGTAGTAAGATGCTATAGAATCACTACTTGTCTTCTGTGTTGTACAGCCCTCCCCATGGCCCCTCACACATTACACATGCTAATCGTAATACCCCCTTTCTTTTATTTTTATTTTTTATTAAGGCATCATTGATATACACTCTTATGAAGGTTTCACATGAAAAACACTGTGTTTACTACATTCACCCATATTATCAAGACCCCACCACACCCCATTGCAGTCACTGTCCATCAGCGTGGTAAGATGCCAGAGTCACTACTTGTCTTCTCTGTGTTACACTGTCTTCCCCATAATCTCCCTCACACCATGTGTGCCAATCATAATGCCCTTCAATCCCCTTCTCCTTCCCTCCCCCACCCTTCCCCACTGGTAACTGCTAGTCCCTTCTTGTAGTCTGTAAGTCTGCTGCAGAAGGTAGATTTTCATAATTTTATATACTGGCAAATTTTAGTCCCAAATGATGCCAATTGTTAAGACAGGTTGCATTTATCTGTACCACACCACAATTTATCACACAAACCAGATGCTGATATATAGGTGAAAATGTTCCCTACTATATTAATTTGCAGTTATGCAGCTATTAATAAGTTTGATTTTTCTAATTCTTTATTTGACATTATCATTCCTTCTTCTAGTACATTTTGCACCATACTTGTATAGCGCACAGCAAGTACTCCATTATATATTGTTACTTGTATTGAGCAATTATGTACTTTATCACCTTAACAGTGTGGTTATATAAGCTGCTGTTGCCCTTCATGTGGCTTATGTGGAATCTCGTCCAGGCCTAAGGAAGTACCATTGTCAGACTTAAAGCTGCAGCAAGCTATGCTGCTGTTCACTAATCATTTTTCCATGTGTATATAGGGTATCTTTTCCTATATGTTTTTCTATATATTTTAAGCAAATGATGTAGGGACCATACTAAGTATATATTACCAATGTAAAGGCAGATTATACAATGCAATTATGTATAATTAATGAATGATCTGTTTCAACAACTAGAAGATTACCAAAGGACAGGGTATAAAGTGTTGGTCTGATATGATTCCAACTATAGTTCTTACAACACTATTTGTAATGTGACTTAGAGCATATTCCTTAATATGCAGTTTTTTCCCATATAGAATATGTACAAACTCAGAAGGAGGGCATGAACGTGGCAGAACATCATAAATAAAACGCCAGAATGACCATCAGGAGCCGAGGAGAGGGCCCTATTCACAGATTTTCCTCATGTGAACTATTCATTCTAAACACTCAGTAAGTATTAGAGGGTCCACTAGGAGCTTGATATAAGATAGTGATCCAAAAAAAAATGTTCTTACCCTCAGGAAGCTTATGGTCTGGTGTAGGGAAAAGGAAAATGGATAATTATAATTATAATTGTAGTGAGATAAAATATACTGGAGAAGTTTAGTCACATCAGAGTATATCAAAGTGATTACTTAATAAATAGATTCATAAGAGATTCAATTCTAAGTAGGATATGGTAAAATGTTTAAACTACTTAATAGTACTTTACTATTATATTGGGTCACATAATTAAGGAAACTACAGGAGTTCTTTTGAAAAATTTTATTTAAGTATAATATACAGAAAGTGCATATATCTTAAATGTACAGCTTGGTAAGTTTTTTCTTTTTCTTTGACATATCTTCTTGCAGAGTAACATAAGCATGCATAGGTTTTAAACTACTAATTAAATTGAGTACACACATTAACATAATAGGAATACAGCTACATAACCAAAGCAGAACTACAATTACCAGCCATCTCCAGTGGAACCAAAAAAACCAGTTAGGCACCCTAGGCATTTGTGAAAACTTAGAGAAAAATCAGACAAATTAAAACAACACATCCCTGGGAACTGTTCACATCCCATGTATTCTTTTAACAGTAGATAGTCTATAGTCGCAAGATTTTGGAGCACGGCAACTTGCACTTCTCCTAATTCTTGCTTGAGTTCCAACAGTATAGATCCAGTCAAATTTGTTGTTTTACTGTATGCACAGGCCAGCTTAGATATCTCCTTCTTCATTCCAATGGCAAGTCCAGGAACTGGTGGGATGAATGCAGCTACAACTGAGACAGCACCAGGATCTTTGTTGAAGTTTTTTGATGATCATCTTCTGGAATGACTCCAGAGAATGTTGAAGTTGGAAGTTCTTTTTCACATCGTATTCATTTTCTGGGTAGCCAAATTAGGCTTTGATCCTCTGTTAGTCCATTCTTGGGTTCTGTGACTCTGCAGCTGTATTGGTCCGTCAGTTTTTCCTTTGTTCTTATACTCCACAGATGAGTGAAATCATTTCGTATTTCTCTTTCTCCGCTTCGCTTATTTCACTGAGCATAATACCTTCTAGCTCCATCCATGTTGTTGCAAATGGTAGGATTTGTTTTCTTCTTATGGCTAAGTAATATTCCATTGTGTATATGGACCACATCTTCTTTACCCATTCATCTACTGATGGACACATATGTTGCTTCCAATTCTTGTAAATAGTGCAGCCATAAACATAGGGGTGCATCTGTCTTTTTCAAACTTGATTGCTGTGCTCTTAGGGTAAATTCCTAGGAGTGGAATTCCTGGGTCAAATGATAAGTCTCTTTTGAGCATTTTGATGAACCTCCATACTGCTTTCCACAATGGTTGAAATAATTTACATTCCCACCAGCAGTGCAGGAGGGTTCCCCTTTCTCCACAACCTTGCCAACATTTGTTGTTGTTTGTCTTTTGAATGGCAGCCATCCTTACTGGTGTGAGGTGATACCTCATTATGGTTTTAATTTGCTTTTCTCTGATAATTAGCGATGTGGAGCATCTTTTCATGTGTTTGTTAGCCATCTGTATTTCTTTCTTGGAGAATTTTCTGTTCAGTTCCTCTGCACATTTTTTAATTGGATTATTTGTTTTTTGTTTGTTGAGGTGGGTGAGCTATTTATATATTTTGGATGTAAAGCCTTTATCAGATCTGTCATTTACAAATATATTCTCCAATACTGTAGGGTACCTTTCGGTTCTATTGGTGGTGTCTTTTGCTGTACAAAAGCTTTTCACCTCAATATAGTCCCACTTGTTCATGTTTGCTGTTGTTTTCCTTGCCCGGGGAGATATGTTCAAGAGGAGGTCACTCATGTTTATGTCTAAGAGGTTTTTGCCTTAGTTTTTTTCTAAGATTTTTATGGCTTCACATGACTTACATTCAGGTCTTTGATCCACTTTGAATTTACTTTTATGTATGGGGTTAGAGAATGGTCCAGTTTTATTCTCCTACATGTAGCTGTACACTTTGGCTAGCACCATCTGTTGAAGAGACTGTCATTTCGCCATTGTATGTCCACAGCTCCTTTATCAAATGTAAATTGACCATATATGTTTGGGTTAATGTCTGGAGTCTCTAATCTGTTCCACTGGTCTGTGGCTCTGTTCTTGTGCCAGTACCAAATTGTGTTGATTACTATGGCTTTGTAGTAGAGCTTGAAGGTGGGGAGTGAGCTCCTCCCTACTTTATTCTTCTTTCTCAGGACTGCTTTGGCTATTCGGGGACTTTGGTGTTTCCATATGAATTTTTGAATTATTTGTTCCAGCTCATTGAAGAATGTTGTTGGTAATTTGATAGGGATTGCATCAAATCTGCATATTGCTTCGGGCAGGATGGCCATTTTGAAGATATTAATTCTTTCTAGCCATGAGCATGGGATGAGTTTCCATTTCTGAGTGTTCCCTTTATTTTCTCTTAAGAGTGACTTGTACTTTTCAGGGTATAGGTCATTCACTTCTTTGATTAGGTTTATTCCTAGGTATTTTATTCTTTTTGATGCAATTGTGAATGGAATTGTTTTCCTGATTTCTCTATTAGTTTATTGTTAGTGGATAGGAAAGCCACAGATTTCTGTGTGTTAATTTTGTATCCTGCAACTTTGCTGTATTCCGATATCAGTTCTGGTAGTTTTGGAGTGGAGTCTTTGGGGTTTTTTATGTACAATATCATGTCATCTGCAAACAGTGACAGTTTAACTTCTTCTTTACCAATCTAGATTCCTTGTATTTCTTTGTTTTGTCTGATTGCCGTGGCTAGGACCTCCAGTATTACATTGAATAACAGTGGGGAGAATGGGCATCCCTGTCTTGTTCCTGATGTCAGAGGAAAAGTTTTCAGCCTCTCGCTGTTCAGTATAATGTTGGCTGTGGGTTTATCATATATGACCTTTATTATGTTGAGGTACTTACACTCTGTACCCATTTCGCTGAGAGTTTTTATCATGAATGGATGTTGAATTTTGTCAAATGCTTTTTCAGCATCTATGGAGATGATCATGTGGTTTTTGTCTTTCTTTCTGTTGATGTGGTGGATGATGTTGATGGATTTTCGAATGTTGTGCCATCCTTGCATCCCTGGGATGAATCCCACTTGGTCATGGTGTATGATCCTTTTGATATTCTTTTGAATTTGGTTTGCTAATATTTTATTGAGTATTTTTGCATCTACGTTCATCAGGGATATTGGTGTGTAATTTTCTTTTTTGGTGGGGTCTTTGCCTGGTTTTGGTATTAGGGTGATGTTCGCTTCATAGAATGAGATTGGGAGTATTCCCTCCTCTTCTACTGTTTGGAAAACTTTAAGGAGAATGGGTATTATGTCTTCTCTGTGTGTCTGATAAAATTCCGAGGTAAATCCGTCCAGCATGCGGTTTTGTCCTTGGGTAGTTTTTTGATTACCGTTTCAATTTCTTTGCTCGTAATTGGTTTGTTTAAGTTTTGTGTTTCTTCCTTGGTCAGTCTTGGAAGGTTGTACTTTTCTAGGAAGTTATCCATTTCTTCTAGGTTTTCCAGCTTCTTGGATATAAGTTTTCATAGTAGTCTTTAATAATTCTTTGTATTTCTGTGGAGTCTGTCATGATTTTTCCGTTCTCATTTCTGATTCTGTTGATTTGTGTTGATTCTCTTTTTCTCTTAAGAAGTTTGGCTAGAGGCTTATCTATTTTGTTTATTTTCTCAAAGAACCAGCTCTAGGTTTCAGTGATTTTTGCTATTGTTTTATTCTTCTCAATTTTGTTTATTTCTTCTCTGATCTTTATTATGTCCCTCCTTCTGCTGACTTTAGGCCTCATTTGTTCTTCTTTTTCCAGTTTCGATAATTGTGATGTTAGACTATTCATTTGGGATTGTTCTTCCTTCTTCAAGTGTGCCTGGATCGCTATATACTTTCCTCTTAAGACTGCTTTCGCTGCGTCCCACAGAAGTTGGGGCTTTGTGTTGTTGTTGTCATTTGTTTCCATATATTGCTGGATCTCCATTTTAATTTGTTCTTTGGTCCATTGATTATTTAGGAGCATGTTCTTAAGCCTCCATGTGTTTGTGAGCCTTTTTGTTTTCTTTGTAGAATTTATTTCTAGTTTTATACCTTTGTGGTCTGAAAAGTTGGTTGGTAGAATTTCAATATTTTGGAATTTACTGAGGCTCTTTTTGTGGGCTAGTATGTGGTCTATTCTGGAGAATGTTCCATGTGCACTTGAGAAGAATGTATATCCTGTTGCTTTTGGATGTAGAGTTCTATAGATGTCTATTAGGTCCATCTGTTCTACTGTATTGTTCAGTGCCTCCGTGTCCATACTTATTTTCTGCCCGGTGGATCTATCCTTTGGGGTGAGTGGTGTGTTGAAGTCTCCTAAAATGAATGCACTGCAGTCTATTTCCCCCTTTAGTTCTGTTAGTATTTGTTTCACATATGCTGGTGCTCCTGTGTTGAGTGCATATATATTTAGAATGGTTATATCCTCTTGTTGGACTGAGCCCTTTATCATTATGTAGTTTCCTTCTTTATCTCTTGTTACTTTCTGTGTTTTGAAGTCTATTTTGTCTGATATTAGTACTGCAACCCCTGCTTTCTTCTCGCTGTTGTTTGCCTGAAATGTGTTTTTCCATCCCTTGACTTTTAGTCTGTGCATGTCTTTGGGTTTGAGGTGAGTTTCTTGTAAGCAGCATATAGATGGGTCTTGCTTTTTTATCCATTCTATTACTCTGTGTCTTTTGATTGCTGCATTAAGTCCATTTACATTTAGGGTGACTATTGAAAGATATGTACTTATTGCCATTGCAGGCTTTAAATTCGTGGTTACCAAAGGTTGAAGGTTAGCCTCTTTGGTATCTTACTGCCTAACTTAGCTCTCTTATTGAGTTGTTATATACACTGTCTGGAGATTCTTTTCTTCTCTCCCTTCTTATTCCTCCTTCTCCATTCTTCATATGTTGGGTGTTTTGTTCTGTGCTCTTTCTAGGAGTGCTCCCATCTAGAGCAGTCTCTGTAAGATGTCCTGTACAGGTGGTTTGTGGGAAGGAAATTCCCTCAGCTTTTGCTTCTCTGGGAATTGTTTAATCCCGCCATCATATTTAAATGATAGTTGTGCTGGATACAGTATCCTTTGTTCAAGGCCCTTCTGTTTCATTGCATTAAATATATCATGCCATTGTCTTCTGGCCTGTTGAGTTTCTGTTGAGGAGTCTGATGATAGCCTGATGGGTTTTCCTTTATAGGTGACGTTTTTCTCTCTAGCTGCCTTTAAAACTCTTTCCTTGTCCTTGATCTTTGCCATTTTAATTATTATGTGTCTTGGTGTTGTCCTCCTTGGATCCTTTCTGTTGGGGGTTCTGTGTATTTCTGTGGTCTGTTTGGTTATTTCCTCCCCCAATTTGGGGAAGTTTTCAGCAATTATTTCTTCAAAGATACTTTCTATCCCTTTACCTCTCTCTTCTTCTTCTGGTACCCCTATAATATGGATATTGTTCCTTTTGGATTGGTCACACAGTTCTCCTAATATTGTTTCATTCCCGGAGATCCTTTTATCTCTCTCTATGTCAGCTTCTATGCGTTCCTGTTCTCTGGTTTCTATTCCATCAATGGCCTCTTGCTTCTTATCCATTCTGCTTATAAATCCTTCCAGAGTTTGTTTCAGCTCTCTAATCTCCTTCGTGGCATCTGTGATCTCCCTCTGGACTTCATCCCTTAGCTCTTGCATATTTCTCTGCATCTCCGTCAGCATGGTTATGATTTTTATTTTGAGCTGTTTTTCAGGAAGACTGGTTAGGTCTGTCTCCTTCTCTGGTGTTGTCTCTGTGATCCTGGTTTGCCTGTAATTTTGCCTTTTCATGGTGATAGGAATAGTTTGCAGAGCTGGGACGAGTAACGGCTGGAAGAACTTCCCTTCTTGTTGGTTTGTGGCCTTCCTCTCCTGGGAGAACAGCGACCTCTAGTGGCTTGTGCTGGGCAGCTGTGTGCAGACAGGGCTTCTTATTCCTGCCTGGCTGCTATGGAGTTCATTTCTGCTGTTGCTGTGGGTGTGGCCTGGCTGAGGCTGCTGTTCCAAAATGGTGGAGCCGCGTTGGAGGGGGAGCGGTCGGGAGGCTATTTATCTCTGTGAGGGGCCTCTATGCTTCCTGCTGCCCGGGGGTTAGAGTGCCCAGAGATCCCCAGATGCCCTGCCTCTGGAGTAAGTGTCCCAGGACGCTTCCGTCCAATTTTGGGATCCCTGTCCCTTTAAGTCTTCCAAAAAGCACTCGCAAAAAGAAAAAAAAAAAAAAAGCCGCTCGTTTTTCTTTGTCATTGGGTTCCGCCCTCAGGGACCCGCTCACTGGTCTTGCTGCCCTGTTTCCCTAGTATTCAGCACCTCACACATGCCCTGTGTCTGTGCTCTGGTTCGGATGGCTGGGGCTGGTTGTTCAGCAGTCCTGGGCTCCCTCCCCGCTGACTCTTCTCCTCCCGCCGGGAGCTCGTGGGAGGGGCGCTCAGGTCCCGCGGCGCTAGGGCTTGTATCTTACCTCCTTCGCAAGGTGTAGTGTTCTCGCAGGTGTGGATGTGGTCTGGATGTTGTCCTGTGTCCTCTGGTCTCTATTCTAGGAGGAGTTGTCTTTGTTATATTTTCATAAATATATGTGGTTTTGGGAGGAGATTTCCGCTCCTCTACTCACGCTGCCATCTTGGCTCCACTGATAAGTTTTTGCAAACAGATACAACCATGGAAGCAGGATCCTGATCATGAAATCAAACAGTAGTGTTCAGATGTCCTTCTCATGCTGCCTATCCTGACTTCTAACAGCAGAGGTTGGTTTTTCATATACTTTGAAGTGGAATCATGTAGCAGCATGCACTGTTCTGTGCCTGGCCTTGTGTTTAGTTGTGATTTGATCATTATCATTGCTGTTTTGTATTTCTTGTGTGAATCCTCCTATTTATCCCAACAAATGTTGATAGGCATTTGAGTAGTTTCTAGTCTGGAGCTATTATTATGGTATTGCTCCTCTAATATTCTAGAACATGTTTTTCAGTGAACACATGTATGCACTTTTGTTGCATATTCACTTAGGAGTAAAGCTGCTGGATCCCAGGGTGTGCATAATTTCATTTTTAGAAGATAGGCAGTGGGAGTTTGAATAGTATGGAAAATGCAGAAATATAACTTGTATATTTGCATAGTATTCACTCAACAAAATAGTGTGAATAGGTAACATCTGGTGAGCATCTACTATTGACCAGGCACTGTGCTACATGCTAGTTATGCATTCCGGCTCCTGCCTTTGCAGCGCTTAGGAAAACATCCACGCTCTAGATACAAGATAAAAAAATATATATGTATAGATATATAGTAAAAACTATGTTAAATACCATGATATGTAGGAAAACAACCTGGAAGGAAAATAAATTAGAAATGTTTAAGTGACTGTCAATAAGTAGAGGATCTGTTAGTAATTTCATCCTCTTTTTCTACTTTTCTGTATTTTCTAGGACTACCAACTGTATTCAATTTCACATTTCGATCTGAATCCAAATACCTAACTGAAGATAGTTAAGATGGTCAGAAGCTATGACATTCTCTAATCTGCAAGGAATTTAGTGAATGTTTGTTGAGTGACAATACAGAATTCTTTGTCATACACTTAGCACATGCTTATATTATGTTCTTATATTTTGTTACAAAGTCTTGGCTTGCAGAACATCAGAACTGGAGGAGACGTTGGACTCATGTAGCTTACTTGCTTTCAAATACTTTAGCTCTGAAAGCCTTTATTTGAAATTTTAAATGGAAACCTAATATATAAAGTGAGAGACTAGGAGCATTTGGAAGAGGTCTTGGGGCCAGAATCCTACCTGCCTACCCCTCTAAGGTAGATAGGTCCTATGTGTCAATAATTTTTAAGAGACATTGTTGAAAACCACTAATCCAATTCAATCTACTTATTTTCTAGAAAAAGAAGCTGAAGCAAGTCCATAGAGCAAGTTAGCTAAAGAGCCAGATCTTTGGACATGGAGCCTTTCCAACACACCACTGTTTTCTGAGTGTTCTCCAATCACAAGAACAATGCCTTACACCTCTCTGTCCACCTTTCAGGGCAGCAGAAACAGCAGTGCTCAGAAAATCACTTTTAATCAAACAACTGATATATACCTGCTATTTGACTGGAAAAGGCCAGATTACCACCCAAGATAAATTATATACAGGAAAAACGACGCATCCTTTTTATAAAAGGATCTAAGGATCATTTCCATCTCCATACCTTACCTCCTCAGTGGCACTAAGGACATGTCCAATACCAAAAATGGGAAGATCAACAAGTTAAACAATAAAGCAGCTGGGGTTTGTGATGGACTTAAAACCAAAAGCAGGAAGAAGACAATATTGAAGAAATTTCTTTCTGCCTGGAGCAATTAATGTGGTGAACACATGGGAAGGGAAGTAGACTATTTTCAAGCATTAGAGGGAAGATAAAAGTTGCACAAAAAAGAATAAGCTGTAAACTCACAGTACATGAGCAAAAACAAGGGCATGGTTTTCTTTTTTCCAAAAGATATTTTTATTGCTGGCAGTAACTGCTGTAAGTTTTATGTTCTTAGTTGTTTTTCCATCATTACAAAGGAACTGAGTATTGGAGAGCTGGAACAAGACATCCAGAAACAACATGCAAAGCAGAGCCATCAATGGAAGCAATGGGATGAAAAAGAGTTGATGAATTCTGGTATGTGCCTCACCCTTAGCTGCGTTTTTAAGGTCAGCTTTCCCTCATTCATAAGGTATCATACAGTACTTTTAGAATTGATGCTTAGAATGATGTTAATGAGGTGGCATTTGTATCAGCAAAGAAGCATTAAGGTTCATTTCAGTGAAGTTCTACTGTGGATTTTTTTTACTGTGTCAGTTATTTCTCCATGGGTAACCCATTCACAGCATATGTACAGGCCATCTTCTGCCAGCTCATGTGCTACTGAAACAACCTTGTCTCCTTTGCCTAGTTTCTCCTATTACCATCCATTTTGCTCATACCTAACAAGCATTCTCTTACTGCATCACCACTGTAGTAGGATCATTGCAATTTCTGACATTTGTAGAGAACTTGGTTTATTCAAGACATTTTTTACACCTATTTGCTCATTTTAACCTTCGTGACATCTCTGAGATGTGTATTTGCCACTGGACAGATAAAGAAATTTATCTGTACCCAGGACTATAAGTGGTGACGCCAAGATCTCATTTTAAGTAGGGTAGAAACACTAAATGTGAACTTCTGCTTTTTAGTCCATTGTTCTTGGCTGAAAACCTACTCTCTTCAAAACTACATAAAACACGATCAGATGTTCCCTATTGTGCTCTTGATGAACTCCGCAGCCTCAGCAAGGCTTTCCAATTCCTTCCCATCTGATGGTTACCTTCTCTCCCATGTGTCTCCAACAAACACTAGCTGCTTGTTCAAAATACCCTCATCTGGAATGTCCTCCCTTGTTTTCATTTCATCAAACTCTGTATTATAGACTCCAAGGCTCAGCACCAGCATCTGGAAGACAGAATCTTCTAGCAGACACAATTCATGTTGTTTAGTGTGAATGAAGTCTTTTTTCTGTTAAAGACAAATCTTTGGTGGTAAAGGGAGTTAAGCATATACTTTTAATGCATAAAGATGCACCAGTGTCCTGTACAGAGTAGACACTCAGTAACAAAACTTGATGATTGTTTTGTTTCAGTACAATGCCTGGCACAGTATGAAGGCCAGTCACTGGGAGGACGAGGCAGGATTCCAGTCTTAGAGGACCTCGAGTACAAAGAGGGCTCCAAGGTAAAGATTCAAGAACTGCAACAGTGAACACAGTGAGAGCAGAACAAGAAGCAATGTTGACTTGATGCTTCTTATACATTTCCTGCTTAAGAAAGCTTCAATACTGGGCCAAACTGGATGATAGGTGGAGGTTACCTAGCTCCTAAGAGACAGATGGGGAGACAGGGAGAAAGAAAATGAGAGCGAAAGTGACCCAGCAGATCATTGCTGGGCTGTGTCCTAGAAAATAGTCACCTTCTGTAGGGCAGTTTATATGTTGATATATACACACCTGTTGCTGATGATGGTTAAGTAGCACTCATTTCCAAAATCCAGGTAATCCTCTAAAATAAGGTTCAGCCCACACTTGCTTTTGTAAACAGTCTTATTGGAACATAATAGCCACACCTTTAAACCACTGGCTATGGCTACTTTTGCATTACAAGGATGGAGTTGAGTAGTTGGAGCAAAGCCTAAAATATTTACTACCTGGCCCTTTAAGAAATTTGCCCTCCTCTGCTATAGTCTGGTTCTGCTTTTTATAAGATCACAAGGCCTTTTTGGCAAGTGAGACTCAGAAGCTGTCTACATATTCTGTAAGGCCAAAAAATATCCTGATAATGAGGATCCACTGCTCTGGTCCATGACCCCATCGCTTGCCCATTCTGTCTTAGTGTACCTATTTGTGAAGCTGAGATTATTCTACCCACTCTTATGTCTTGAATCTAAAATTTTCTAGCACTTGTACACCATGACTAGCTGTGGTGGTTCCCTAATGTTCAGGTTTGTAAGAAATGTTTATATAATATGCTGTAAAAGTTATAGCAACAACTTATCTGACCATAAGGAAACAGAATGTTTCTTGAGTTAACAAAATATATCCCCCACATTATGTTTGCCACTTTTAGTGGAATCCTCCCTTAAATAAATGTCATAAATATCCTTTTAGCAAATGAGTATATAAAAAAAGGATTTAACTTATTTTTTTTCCTTTCTGACTCAGGATTATCATAATGTAATTGGTTACATTACAGCCCTTTGGGGCTACTAAGGAATGGAAATTAATCGAGCTAACACAAAAGAGCTGAGAAAACTGATTTCATAGCTTTTATATCTGGTCTTCTCTCCCCCTCATTCTGAGCAGACTTCTTCAGAGGAATACCAGGATTGGAAGGTGATCTAAATCAACCACCAATCTCATGCCAAAATCCCTAGGTTAAAAGAAGTGTCCATCTCATGGAATGGTCTGTATCTTAAGGCTGTGAAGGCTGCTACCACAAAATACCACAGACTGAATAAACAACAGAAATTTATTTCTTACAGATCTGAAGGCAGGGAATTCAGGGTGCCGGCACGGCCCAGTGATGGTCCTCTTCCAGTGGTAGACTTCTTGCTGTACCCTCATGTGGGGAGGAACAATAGATCCCTCTGAGATGTCTTCTTTGAAAGCACTAATCCCATTCATAATGCTCTGCTCTCATGACTTAATCACTCCTCAAAGGCCCCACCTCCTATACCATTGCACTGAGCATTAGGACTTGAATTTGGGGAAAAAGGGGTGGGGAGTCACACAAACCATAGCAGTCTAACCTAGTTTAGTTCAACAAATCATCCATTTTTTGCATTATACCTCTTTGGGGTCAGTCACCAACTTCTAAATTCAAAGATGGTAAGACATGGTCTCTGACCTTAGGGAACATTCAATCTTGGTAGAAAACAATGTTCTCACATAGAGATCGTATGTGGATAAGAAAGCCCCATTTCTTATAACTTCACATTTTGCTCATTCATTATCTGATAAGGACTGTTATTTTGCTTTCACGGCTCCACTTACACATATATTATATTTTCTGATGACAATGAACAATGTCTAAATGGATAAGGAAGTTCATGAGCAGTCAGAACACTTTGTTTCCAAAGTCAGGATTTTGTCTTACAAGAGCTTTAAGATGGGATTTACAACAAAGGACACCATCAAAAGAACAAAAATGCATCCTACAGTATGGGAGAATTTATTTGTGAATGACATATCCAACAAGGGGTTAACATCCAAAATATATAAAGAACTTATATGCCTTAACACCCAAAAAGAAAATAACCAAATTAACAAATGGGCAGAGGATATGAAGAGACAGTTCTCCAAAGAAGAAATTCAGATGGCCAAGAGACACATGGAAAGATACTCCACGTCACTAATAATCAGGGAAATGAAAATTAAAACCACAGTGAGATATCACTTCACACCAGTAAGGATGGCCAGCATCGAAAAGACTAAGAACAAGAAATGCTAGCAAGGATATGGAGAAAGGGGAACCCTCCTACACTGCTGGTGGGAATGTAAGCTAGTTCAAACATTGTGGAAAGCGATATGGAGGTTCCTCAAAAAAACTAAAAATAGAAATACCATTTGACCCACAAATCCCACTCCTTGGAATTTACCCAAAGAATACAACTTCTCAGATTCAAACAGACATATGCACCACTCTGTTTATTGCAGCACTATTTAAAATAGCCAAGCTATGGAAGCAACCTAAGTGTCCATCAGTAGATGAATGGATAAAGAAGAGGTGGTACATATACACAATTGAATACTATTCAGCCATAAGAAAGAAACAAATCCTACCATTTGCAACAACATGGATGGAGCTGGAGGATATTATGCTCAGCGAAATAAGCCAGGCAGAGAAAGACTAGTGCCAAACGATTTCCCTCATTTGTGGAGTGTAACAATGAAGCAAAATTGAAGGAACAAAACAGCAGCAGACTCAGAGACTCCTAGAAGGGACTAGCAGTTACCAAAGGGAAGGGATATGGAAAGGCAGGTGGGGAGGGAGGGAGAAGGGGATTGAGGGGATTTATGTTTAGTACACATGGTGTGGCGGATAACAGGGAAAAACAGTGTAGCACAGGGAAGGCACATAGTGAATCCGTGGCATCTTAATACACTGATAGACAGTAACTGCATTGGGGTATGGGTGGGGACTTGATAATATGGGTAAATGTAGTAACCACATTATTTTTTTCATGTGAAACCTTCGTAACAGTGTATATCAATAATACCTTAATAAAAATGTAACAAAGGGGCGGAGCCAAGATGGCAGCATGAGTAGAGCAGCAGAAATCTCCTCCCAAAACTACATATATCTATGAAAATATAACAAAGATAACTCTTCCTAGAATAAAGACCAGAGGACACAGGACAAAATCCAGACCACATCCACACCTGCGAGAACCCAGCGCCTCGTGAAGGGGGTAAGATACAAGACCTGGCCTGGTGGGACCCGAGCGCCCCTCCCCCCAGCTCCCGGAGGGAGGAGAGGACTCGGAGAGGAGGGAGAAGGAGCCCAGAACGGCTGAACACCCAGCCCCAGCCATCTGGACCAGAGCGCAGACACAGTACATGCATGGGGTCCTGGATACTAGGGAAACAGGGCAGCAAGACTGGTGAGTGGGTACCGGGGGCCGGCGCAGGAGAACAAAAGAAAAGCAAGCAGCCATTTATTTTTTTTTGTCGTTGTTTTGTTATGGTGTGTGCTTTCTGGAAATCTTAAAGGGACAGGGACCCCAATACTAGGGAAACAGGGCAGCAAGACCGGTGAGCAGGTACCGGAGGCCAGGACTGGAAAACAAAAGTGAGCAGCCATTTTTTTTTTGTTGTTGCTGTCGTTTTGTTATGGCAAGTGCTTTTTGGAAATCTTAAAGGGACAGGGACCCCAAAACTAGGGAAACAGGGCAGCAAGACCGGTGAGCGGGTACTAGAGGCCGGTGCCGGAGAAAAAAAGAAAAGAGAGCAGCCATTTTGTTTTGTTTTGGCGAGTGCTTTATGGAAGTCTTAAAGGGGCAGGGTGGGGCACATAGTCCAGAGGTAGGGAATACGGGGAACTCCGGGCACTCTAATCCCCTGGGCAGCAGGGAGCACGAAGGCCCCTTACGGAGATAAATAGACTCCCGGCCGCTCCCCCCTCAAATGCAACTCCACTATACTGGAGCAGGAGCCCGAGTAAGGCCACACCCACAGCAACAGCACAGATAAAGTCCATAGCAGCCCGGAATGAAGCAGAAGCCCTATCTGTGTGCAGCTACACAGCACAAGCCACTAGAGGTCGCTGTTCTCCCAGGAGAGGAAGGCCACAAACCAACAAGAAGGGAAGTTCTTCCAGCCGTTACTCGTCCCAGCTCTGCAAACTATTCCTATCACCATGAAAAGGCAAAATTACAGGCAAACCAGGATCACAGAGACAACACCAGAGAAGGAGACAGACCTAACCAGTCTTCCTGAAAAACAGCTCAAAATAAAAATCATAACCATGCTGACGGAGATGCAGAGAAATATGCAAGAGCTAAGGGATGAAGTCCAGAGGGAGATCACAGATGCCACGAAGGAGATTAGAGAGCTGAAACAAACTCTGGAAGGATTTATAAGCAGAATGGATAAGAAGCAAGAGGCCATTGATGGAATAGAAACCAGAGAACAGGAACGCATAGAAGCTGACATAGAGAGAGATAAAAGGATCTCCGGGAATGAAACAATATTAGGAGAACTGTGTGACCAATCCAAAAGGAACAATATCCATATTATAGGGGTACCAGAAGAAGAAGAGAGAGGTAAAGGGATAGAAAGTATCTTTGAAGAAATAATTGCTGAAAACTTCCCCAAATTGGGGGAGGAAATAACCAAACAGACCACAGAAATACACAGAACCCCCAACAGAAAGGATCCAAGGAGGACAACACCAAGACACATAATAATTAAAATGGCAAAGATCAAGGACAAGGAAAGAGTTTTAAAGGCAGCTAGAGAGAAAAACGTCACCTATAAAGGAAAACCCATCAGGCTATCATCAGACTCCTCAACAGAAACTCAACAGGCCAGAAGACAATGGCATGATATATTTAATGCAATGAAACAGAAGGGCCTTGAACAAAGGATACTGTATCCAGCACAACTATCATTTAAATATGATGGCGGGATTAAACAATTCCCAGAGAAGCAAAAGCTGAGGGAATTTCCTTCCCACAAACCACCTGTACAGGACATCTTACAGAGACTGCTCTAGATGGGAGCACTCCTAGAAAGAGCACAGAACAAAACACCCAACATATGAAGAATGGAGAAGGAGGAATAAGAAGGGAGAGAAGAAAAGAATCTCCAGACAGTGTATATAACAACTCAATAAGAGAGCTAAGTTAGGCAGTAAGATACCAAAGAGGCTAACCTTCAACCTTTGGTAACCACGAATTTAAAGCCTGCAATGGCAATAAGTACATATCTTTCAATAGTCACCCTAAATGTAAATGGACTTAATGCAGCAATCAAAAGACACAGAGTAATAGAATGGATAAAAAAGCAAGACCCATCTATATGCTGCTTACAAGAAACTCACCTCAAACCCAAAGACATGCACAGACTAAAAGTCAAGGGATGGAAAAACACATTTCAGGCAAACAACAGCGAGAAGAAAGCAGGGGTTGCAGTACTAATATCAGACAAAATAGACTTCAAAACACAGAAAGTAACAAGAGATAAAGAAGGAAACTACATAATGATAAAGGGCTCAGTCCAACAAGAGGATATAACCATTCTAAATATATATGCACTCAACACAGGAGCACCAGCATATGTGAAACAAATACTAACAGAACTAAAGGGGGAAATAGACTGCAGTGCATTCATTTTAGGAGACTTCAACACACCACTCACCCCAAAGGATAGATCCACCGGGCAGAAAATAAGTATGGACACGGAGGCACTGAACAATACAGTAGAACAGATGGACCTAATAGACATCTATAGAACTCTACATCCAAAAGCAACAGGATATACATTCTTCTCAAGTGCACATGGAACATTCTCCAGAATAGACCACATACTAGCCCACAAAAAGAGCCTCAGTAAATTCCAAAATATTGAAATTCTACCAACCAACTTTTCAGACCACAAAGGTATAAAACTAGAAATAAATTCTACAAAGAAAACAAAAAGGCTCACAAACACATGGAGGCTTAAGAACATGCTCCTAAATAATCAATGGACCAAAGAACAAATTAAAATGGAGATCCAGCAATATATGGAAACAAATGACAACAACAACACAAAGCCCCAACTTCTGTGGGACGCAGCGAAAGCAGTCTTAAGAGGAAAGTATATAGCGATCCAGGCACACTTGAAGAAGGAAGAACAATCCCAAATGAATAGTCTAACATCACAATTATCGAAACTGGAAAAAGAAGAACAAATGAGGCCTAAAGTCAGCAGAAGGAGGGACATAATAAAGATCAGAGAAGAAATAAACAAAATTGAGAAGAATAAAACAATAGCAAAAATCACTGAAACCTAGAGCTGGTTCTTTGAGAAAATAAACAAAATAGATAAGCCTCTAGCCAAACTTCTTAAGAGAAAAAGAGAATCAACACAAATCAACAGAATCAGAAATGAGAACGGAAAAATCATGACAGACTCCACAGAAATACAAAGAATTATTAAAGACTACTATGAAAACTTATATCCAAGAAGCTGGAAAACCTAGAAGAAATGGATAACTTCCTAGAAAAGTACAACCTTCCAAGACTGACCAAGGAAGAAACACAAAACTTAAACAAACCAATTACGAGCAAAGAAATTGAAACGGTAATCAAAAAACTACCCAAGGACAAAACCGCATGCTGGACGGATTTACCTCGGAATTTTATCAGACACACAGAGAAGACATAATACCCATTCTCCTTAAAGTTTTCCAAACAATAGAAGAGGGGGGAATACTCCTAAACTCATTCTATGAAGCGAACATCACCCTAATACCAAAACCAGGCAAAGACCCCACCAAAAAACAAAATTACACACCAATATCCCTGATGAAAGTAGATGCAAAAATACTCAATAAAATATTAGCAAACCGAATTCAAAAGAATATCAAAAGGATCATACACCATGACCAAGTGGGATTCATCCCAGGGATGCAAGTATGGCACAACATTCGAAAATCCATCAACATCATCCACCACATCAACAAAAAGAAGGACAAAAACCACATGATCATCTCCATAGATGCTGAAAAAGCATATGACAAAATTCAACACCCATTCATGATAAAAACTCTCAGTGAAGGGGAATAGAGGGCAAGTACCTCAACATAATAAAGGCCATATATGATAAACCTACAACATTATGCTGAACAGCGAGAAGCTGAAAGCTTTTCCTCTGAGATCGCGAACTAGACAGGGATGCCCACTCTCCCCGCTGTTATTTAACATAGTACTGGAGGTCCTAGCCACAGCAATCAGACAAAACAAAGAAATACAAGGAATCTAGATTGGTAAAGAAGAAGTTAAACTGTCACTATTTGCAGATGACGTGATATTGTACATAAAAAACCCTAAAGACTCCATCCCAAAACTACTAGAACTGATATCAGAATACAGCAAAGTTGCAGGATACAAAATTAACACACAGAAATCTGTAGCTTTCCTATACACTAACAATGAACCAATAGAAAGAGAAATCAGGAAAACAATTCCATTCACAATTGCATCAAAAAGAATAAAATACCTAGGAATAAACCTAACCAAAGAAGTGAATGACCTATACTCTGAAAACTACAAGTCACTGTTAAGAGAAATTAAAGGGGACACTAACAAATGGAAACTCATCCCATGCTCTTGGCTAGGAAGAATTAATATCGTCAAAATGGCCATCCTGCCCAAAGCAGTATACAGATTTGATGCAATCCCTATCAAATTACCAGCAACATTCTTCAATGAGCTGGAACAAATAATTCAAAACTTCATGTGGAAACACCAAAGACCCCAAATAGCCAAAGCAGTCCTGAGAAAGAAGGACTCCCCAACTTCAAGCTCTACTATAAAGCCATAGTAATCAAGACAATTTGGTACTGGCAGAAGAACAGAGCCACAGACCAGTGGAACAGACTAGAGACTCTAGACATTAACGCAAACATATATGGTCAATTAATATTTGACAAAGGAGCCATGGACATACAATGGCAAAATGACAGTTTCTTCAACAGAAGGTGCTGGCAAAACCGGACAGCTACATGTAGGAGAATGAAACTGGACCATTCTCTAACCCCATACATAAAAGTAAATTCAAAGTGGATCAAAGACCTGAATGTAAGTCATGAAACCATAAAAATCTTAGGAAAAAACATAGGCAAAAACCACTTAGACATAAACATGAGTGACCTCTTCTTGAACATATCTCCCCGGGCAAGGAAAACAACAGCAAAAATGAACAAGTGGGACTATATTAAGCTGAAAAGCTTCTGTACAGCAAAAGACACCATCAATAGAACCTAAAGGAACCCTACAGTATGGGACAATATATTTGTAAATGACAGATCTGATAAAGGCTTGATGTCCAAAATATATAAAGAGCTCACATGCCTCAACAAACAAAAAACAAATAATCCAATTAAAGAATGGGCAGAGGAACTGAACAGACAGTTCTCCAAAAAAGAAATACAGATGGCCAACAGACACATGAAAAGATGCTCCACATCGCTAATTATCAGAGAAATGCAAATTAAAACTACAATGAGTTATCTCCTCACACCAGTAAGGATGTCTACCATCCAAAAGACAAACAACAACAAATGTTGGCGAGGCTGTGGAGAAAGGGGAACCCTCCTACACTGCTGATGGGAATGTAAATTATTTCAACCATTGTGGAAAGCAGTATGGAGGTTCATCAAAATGCTCAAAACAGACCTACCATTTGACCCAGGAATTCCACTCCTAGGAATTTACCCTAAGAATGCAGCAATCAGGTTTGAAAAAGACAGATACACCCCTATGTTTATCACAGCACTATTTACAATAGCCAAGAATTGGAAGCAACCTAAATGTCCATCGGTAGATGAATGGATAAAGAAGATGTGGTACATATACACAATGGAATATTACTCAGCCATAAGAAGAGGGCAAATCCTACCATTTGCAGCAAATGGATGGAGCTGGAGGGTATTATGCTCAGTGAAGTAAGCCAAGTGGAGAAAGAGAAATACCAAATGATTCCACTCATCTGTGGAGTATAAGAACAAAGGAAAAACTGAAGGAACAAAACAGCCGCGGAATCACAGAACCCAGGAATGGACTAACAGGTACCAAAGGGAAAGGGACTGGGGAGGATGGGTGGGTAGGGAGGAATAAGGGGGTGGGGAAGGAGAAGGGAGGTATTAAAATTAGCATGAATAATGGAGGGGTGGGAGAAAGGGGAGGAGTGTACAGCACAGACAGGACAAGTGGTGATTCTGCGGCATTTTGCTATGCTGATGGATGGTGACTGTAGGGGGGGTTTTTGGGGGGACCTGGTATAGAGGACAGCCTAGTAGACATAGTGTTGTTCATGTAAGTGTAGATTAATGATAGCGAAAAAAAAAGAAAGAAAAGGGGGATTACTCCCTGATATGATAAAACTAACTGTAAATCAACGATTAATGCATGCTTTAAATATCCTTAATTTTGATCACTTAAAGGGTGACAGATGATCGGCTATGGAGGTACATTTTTCTGATAATATTCCTTTCTCTTAAAAAAAAACAAACCCAAAAGAAACAGCAGTTTCTGTGTGGTGACCTCCAATGAGTTCTAGACAATAGTATAAAGGGCATTTCATAGTGTGGGCAAAGCGTCTGTTTGTGTTTATACAGAGGATCAAAGCCTAAATTTGGCTACCCAGGCAATGAACTAAGATACGATATGAAGAAGAACCTCCAACATCAGCACTCTCTGGAAGACTCATGCCAGAAGATGATCATCAAAAAATCTCAACAAAGATCCAGGCGATGCTACATTTGTAGCTGCATTTATCCCACCGGTTCCTGGACTTTTCATGGGAATGAAGAAGGAGATATCTAAGCTGGCCTGTGCATACAGTAAAAGAACAAATCTGACTAGATCTATACTGTTGGAACTCCACCAAGAATTAGGAGAAGTGCAAGTTGTAGAGCTCCAAAATCTTGCAACTACAGACTATCTACTGTTAAAGGAACATATGGGATGTGAACAGTTCCCAGGAATGGGTTGTTTTAATTTGTCTGATTTCTCTCAGACTGTTCAAGTACAGTTGGACAATATCCACTATATCATAGACAAATTTTCGCAAATGCCTAGGGTGCCTAACTGGTTTTCTTGGCTTCACTGAAGATGGCTGGTAATTATAGATCTGCATTGGTTATGTAACTGTATTCCTATTATGTTAATGTGTGTGTACAATTTAATTAGTAGTTTAAAACCTATACATGCTTAAGTTACTCTACAAGAAGATATGTCAAAGAAATAATCAATCTTCCCATGTTTTCTTCCATCTGCTACTTGTATAGCTTTTCTTCTTCCTTCTTAATTACAACCCTTAAATAGAATTCATGCCTCATATTGAATTCACTGAGTATCATAACTCCTCCAAGTGGTAAAGATACCTCAGGACAAATGCTGGGCATAGAAGCCACAGGGCATAAATCTTCAAAGAAGTAAAAAGCTAACCTTTTCAAACAATATGGCTTCTCTCTCACTTACCAACTTTACATTTCCCTGTATGGCCCCAGAAGATGACTGGTTAGCCAGAGACAGGTAAGATTCCTCAAGGGAGGAACAACCTAAGACAGGCACAGTCGCCTGGGGGCCATCAGGTGAGAAATCGGGGAACAACAGTGGTGAAGCTTAGAACCTCACCACCCACCCCTGTTTTGAGAGAAAGCTTCTGCATCCGTGGATGTTTTATTGCCCTTGTCTAGCTCAGATTAGCACATAGTCTACAGGCACACACCTGATCATCTACAATTGCTCTCTTACAACACTAAACTATGTTTTCTAACTTTATCTTGCATCTACCTACCACTTCAGCATTTTATTAAAAATAAAAACAATAATAATAATAAAGGGAGAAATGTGGGATCCACATATAAATCAAGTATAAAAATCAAACAAATATTCATATTTGACCTGATTGTTTATAGTTCATAATGAATGATCAAAACCAAAAGTTTCTGTGATGAATGCCCTTGTACTGTTCACCATGTAAGAACTTATTCACTATGTAAGAATTCGTTCACCATATAAGAACTTGTTCGTTATGCTTCAGAAGATTGCAGACTGAAGAGAACTAGGCTTGAGATGGATTAATGACTGTGCATTGAGCATTGACCACCCCATACAGAATTTTATTGTTGTTAACAACCATTTGATCAATAAATATGAGATGCCCTCTCAAAAAAAAATTTTTAAAGAAAAATATGGGATTTATAAGAATGAGTTCTATCTAAAAATGGAGACTTTTGTATTAAACAATATCTCAAAAAATCATCTTGCAACAACTGATGTTCTGATCTTGAATTACTTCAGAAATGTCCAAAGGGACATTTAGATAGGCTTCAATATGATGCCCCCTGCACTAACCTAAAATTCCTGTCTGATTCATAATACTGAACACTACAATAAAGTCTTAAGTATTTCTACCCAATAAAGTATAAGTCTGGTTGTGAGATTTTTTTATAAGAAAAATTTAACCATCCCAAGACTCAAAATCAAATATAAATACAAAGAATAAATGATACCTGGGGAAAAACAAAGACGGAAGAGAGGGAAGAAGAGAAAAATAAAAGAGGTAAGAAGAATAGGGTTCAGGGTGGCAGGGAGAAATGGAGACAAAAGAAAAGATAAGAGCAAGAAGGGAAAGACAGAGAAGAGGAATACTGAATACTCAATCAAGATGTCTATTCAAAAATCACAATGTTGAGAGAAGATTGCTAATGAAGAGCTATTTACCTAAACTCCTTATAAGAATAAGTGTGAAGAGCCTAAGGTGAAGACTGAGGGGCATGACCTATGGCTTGCACCCTCTGACACCCAAACCTCTCTAGATTTGGCACCAATTGATCACACCTGGTTCCCAGCTCTAGGACAAGGGATGCAGGTATGTCACCTGCTGCTAGCTAGCGCTGTAAAAACTGGATTTTAGCGAATAACAAATACATGGTAAAACAGTACTAGCAACTGTGGAAAAAAACAGGTCTGAACTGAGATTAAGCAAGCAAAAGGTTTAGCTGAACAAGAAAAAGGAATTAGATGAATGTAAGACTGGAAAAGAATAGGTGAAATCATCACTATTTACAGATATGATGAAAACCCCAAGTCAGCTGAAAAACTACTGAAACAAGATAATTTAGTAAGTCCAATGGAATATAAATCAATGGCTTTCATAACAAAGATAAAATAGATGAAAAGACCTCAGTTTTATCAGCAAGACAACAGAAATATCTATGAATAAACTTTAAAAGGATGTGAAGGAAATATGTGAAAAAAACTTCAAGATGCTTCTCAAGGACAAGCAAATGACCACATGGAAAAGCATCCCATGGTCTTGGACAGGAAAACATAACAGCATGAAGACATTATTCTCTTTAACCTAGAAGTCAGATGCATAACAATAAAAAATAGCGAGGGAAGCTCTAAAAAAGAAGAGTAATAAGGGGAAACACGCCTTACCAGATATTAAGATGTTTTATAGACCATCAATAATTAAAACAGTATGAAACTATTGCATAAATACAGAGGTCAGCAGAACAGAATAGAAAGCACAGAAAATAGGCCCAAATATATTTGGGAATTTATCATGTGATAAAAATAGCATCTTAAATCAGGACAGACAGACCATTCAATATATGTTGTTGGGATAGCTGGATAACCAACTGGAAAAAGGTAAGTTTGGTACTATCCTCACACCATATACCAGGATAAACTCCAAGTGGAGCAAAGATTAAAATGTTGAAATCACAAAGGTATTAGAAGCCACAAAAAAATGTCACACCTGCCATTACCTGCCCCCAGATGGAAGAACATACCACCTATAAGGTAGTCTTGGAAAAAAAAATCCAATCTAAATCGAATAGTGCCTCGATCAAACTACCAGGTTACAGAAAATAGAGAGTACAGAGGAACATGCAAACGACACCACAGGGATGCAATCAGCAAAATCCAGACTATGGGAGACTCTGTAGGACACCCATGGTACAATACTCAGAGAGAAAGGCAAGAACAGTAGGTCTCACATACATATTTGCTATAAAGGGGAAAAGAATATAGGTTAATACTTTTTTGTATGTACATTAAAAAAATCTGTATAGAGATTCAAATAAAAGATTTTTTTTAAAAGTATCTGGCGAGGGGGAAATTGGCATGAGGAATGGGGTGGGAAGAAAAGTTCACTTTATACCTTCTTAAGTTTTGAGTTTCGGACTTACAGAAATTCACTGCCTATTTAAAAATTGAAGAAGGAAAAATTAAAGAAACAATTAACTTAAAAAAAACCCAGCAGCTCTTAACTTTGTGATACCCATGATAAAAGCTCCTGAGAAGTTCCTGAGGTGGTTAACAGCTGACAAAGATAATGAACACATGAACTAAAGTAGTGTACCTTCTTATTTTCCACTGGAATACTGCAATCGTTTCCAAGTTCATTTTCCTAACTTTAGCCTGTGCCTTCCAATCCATACTCCATGTGTCTGTCAGGTTGATCTTCCTAAAATGCAGATCTAACCATGTTTAAAAACTTTCAGGAGGTTCCTCAAAAAATTGAAGACTACCATATGATCCAACAATTCCACTTCTGGAAATACACCCATAGAAAACAAAAATATTAACTCAAAAAGATACATGCACTCTGTGTTTGCTGCACCATTATTTACAATAACCAAGATGCATTAACAACCTAAGTGTCCACACATGGATGAATGGATAAAAAAATGTGGTAAATATATTTATCTGAAAGTAGTATGTTGTATGTCAATTATACCTCAAAAAAAAAAAAAACAACTTCCACCAGTGTCTCTCTTACTTATAGTATCAAGTTCAACTCCCTAGCATGCCCAACCTTCAATATTTTCCATAATCTAGCCTTAACCTACACCCTTTCCAGGGGTTTGCCTGGTCACTACTCACTATAACCTAAACCCCAAGCACACTGGATTACTGGCTGGATTCTGAATACATCAAGCACTTTCTTTTTCCATGCTTCTCTCTCTGCCTAGAACTTTTTTTCCCTTCTCCATACAGTGAACTTTTACTTTCTACCCATCCTTCAAAGCCTAGCTAAAATTCTACGTCCTTTAAAAAGCCTGCCTTACATCCCCAAGCAGAACTTCCAGGGACTATGACCCCCTAACAGAACTAATTTTTCCCTCCCATTAGGCCCAGTGTGCCACAGCTATTATTTGTTCTAGTTGGTATTTAATCATGCCTTATAGCTAACTCAACTCTTTCTCCAAAGGTCCTAAATTCAAATAATGGGATTCCAAGAAGAATGTAAGAAACCAGGCTTGTAAAAAAATTACTAGTCCCCTGAAATGAATTTGCTGGCCTGTCTTCATTCCAGATGGTCCTTACACTCAACGCCCTGGGTTGCTCACACAGCGCACCAAAGGCTGCAGCCACGCTCAGCACCCTTTCTCTAACAGGCTCAAGTAGGCTATCTGACTCCTTCAAATAGGAGCGATTTCCCTTAGGCATTGTAGGGAAATGGAAGTTCCATGGCTAGGATCCTCACCAGATCCTAATCTACTCACTCACTGTGCACGTGCAGTGATGTAATACTTGGCCTATAGCCTAAGCACATGCTTGCACATGTGCAGCAAGAAGCCATTATTGCCTGTGTTCCTATACAAGGAGCTCCGCCCCATGTTCGATGCAGAGGCTGGAGTGGAAGCAGAGCCTAGAACAGAGGCATAGGGGGAAGATGGACTTGCTATATAAAGAGCACCGTCCAGTGTTCTGCCCAGAGGCAGACAGGCCTGGCTGGCTGAGCCAGAGGCTGAGGGGAATTGCAGACTTGCCGGATGTAGACATGCTTCTAGCAGTCAACCTGCCACTGTGAGAACAGAGCTTGGTATAAAACCCTTTTACCCACATTCTGTTGTCATTTTTCAGTCTAACCGAATCTAGAGGGAACTTGCTCAGAGCCAGGAACCCCTTCTAGTCTGAAGCTACAAGCATATAGTAACAAAACACCACCACTTACTTCTTAGGGAGCAGAGCGAAGCTCCTTGTTTATGGAAAGCGTTGGTCGTAAGAGCAAAGATTAGAAACCACAAGTCCTCTTCATTAGATCCCTATGTTAATCTCGTAGAAAGCAAGGGAAGACTTCAATCTTACTACCTTTTTCTTGCATGTTTAGGATATTTAAGCTTATGGAAACTAAGTATTTGGCTGCAGAAGCAGACTTGAGCAGTGATAAAGACACAGGTGTGTTTGCTGATCAAAGTGCAGAAGGAGAGGAGGCCCTCCAGTCCAGTGCCTGCCTGCCACACCTGTAGAGAGGTTTCTCCAAGGTTTAATGACTCCTGTTCTTTCACTTAAATATCATCTTTTGATAGCAGCAGACTCACAGACTCCAAGAGGGGTCTAGTGGTTACCAAAGGGGAGGGGTGTGGGAGGGTGGGTCGGGAGGGAGGGAGAAGGGGATTGAGGGGTATTATGTTTAGTACACATGGTGTGGGGGGGTCACGGGGAAAACAGTGTAGCACAGAGAAGGCTAACAGTCATTCTGTGGCATCTTACTACACTGATGGACAGTGACTGAACTGGGGTATGGGTGGGGATTTGATAATATGGGTAAATGTAACCACATGGTTTTTTCATGTGAAACCTTCATAAGAGTGTGTATCAATAACACCTTAATAAAAAAATGTTTTTAATAAAAAATAAAATACCCCCCCCCAAATCATCTTTTGGTCTCCTTTCTCATTTCCCTAGTTTCCTCATTTTATATCCCCACAGTGTTACCTGTAAGCTTCAGTGTACCTAATAATCATTTATGTTCACAGACTATGTTGCATCTCTGTTCAAAAATGTAGGGCACGTCACAGTGTGCCACAACTATTATTTGTTGAAGATTTCACCAATCACAACATATGAGCACTGACCTAAATCATTACTTTCTAACTGCCTGTTCTTATGCAATAGTAACCCTGAAATCAAAGGACTTTAAGCTGGAAGATATCTTAGAAGTCACTGCCCACTCTGTGCAGTTAGTATACAGAAAGGTGAATTTAGTGTCCAAGATCACATTAGTTAATTAATTGTAGAACTCTGACCAGTGTCTGCTTCCCTAATATCCAGTTCACTGTTATGTCCATCACACAAAGCTATCTCCATTCTATTTTATTTCCTTAATTTTAGATACTGTTTTCAAATTAATTTCATAACAAATTGCAGTCTAACCCACCAGAATCTTCTAATGAAGGAATTTTCTGATTCAAGGAGCATGTTCTTGAAATATATTCAAACTCCTTGCAACTGAGATAGAAGTCTGGGGGAAGAGAAGCACTGGGTTTGGGGGATATCATGCTATTTCTCTTCAAGTAGATGAATTCATTTTCATTCATCCACCAGTTAGAAGTTCTGAGGTGACTTGGTATTATCTGTTCTTTCATGACATCTTGCACTCAGGTGAGTTTATTCAGGGCAGTGAAGGTCAAAAGGCAGACTAGACTTGGCCAAATACCAGGAAAGGCAGCAGATTTAATTGCTTTGTGGTATAAACCAAAATAAATAAAAGAAACAATATCATTAAAAAATAAATAATTCTTATGAGTCTTCCTGCAGTCATCCAAAAACCTTTTAGATGGCACAAATTATTTGTAGCCTTTATAAAAAGAAAATTCCTGCATATTCAAGTAGGCATCTGTGATAAATTGAATCGCTCCCCTCAGAAAAGATACGTTGGAGTCCTAATCTCCAGTACCTCAGAATGTGACCTTATTTGGAGATAGGATCTTTGTAGAAGTAACTAAATTAAAATGAGATAATTAGAAGGGGCTTAATCCAGTATGACTAATGTACTTACAAAGAGGAGAAATCTGGACAAAGACACGGGGGAAGACAGAGGGAGAACATCACGTACAAGGAACAACTGTGGCTGCCAGCAGCTGGGAGAAAGAAGTAGAACATTCTCTCCCACAGACCTCAGGAGGAATCAACCCTGCCTACACTTTGATCTCGACTTCCAACCTCTAGGACTGTGAGCAGTCAATTTCCATTGTTTAAGGCACCTAGTCAGGGGGTACTTCATTAAGGCAGCCTAAGAAACACAATACCTGATGACCAACAGGTTTCCAATAACCCCAGCCAATGCTGGGAGAAATCAACTTCAGGTTAGAGGGATTACCTATGAATGTTAACAGAAGGTATACAGCTTAGCTTATGGCAGAAAATTCAAGTTTTTCCACTTCAGAATAATTTGCACATTTATACAAAGTCCAACTTTAAATGATGCTTCCCTCTAATACTATACTGCCACTTTTGCCAAACTAGGGTACAGAAAGTGGTTCATACACACACATACACACACAGTATATCCCAACATTTGGCCTTGAATAGACTGGAAGTTCCCACAGTTGCTGGGACTGCTTCCAACAATTCCTGTCAGTTTAATAGATGAGATTGGAACAGCTGCATCTTCAATACACATCATTGTCTTAAAAAGATGCTCAGAATGAATTACAATTACAGAGCTGTCAAAAAAAGGTTATAATTACAGCACTTATTTACCACATTTACAAGGCCAGATACACACAAAAAGAACTAAAAGTTGGAAAAAAAAAAAAAACCTACTCCATGTTACTTACCTCAGCAGGAAATTTGATTGAGGGGAAAAAAGGAGTTAGTTACCATGCAATAAGCCCAATTATTGCAACAATGCTTTGTATCCAGAGGGTCTTGTATTCCGTAAATGGGAAACACTTTAAGTCATCATCTGGTGGCAAATCTCTCTTTCACAACTGGAAAATGAGGGCCAGCAAGGCTGCCAAGACTCACTCACAGATACAAGTTACAGATAAGCAAGGAAGAAGGTGGGACCTGAACCTAGAGCAAGGGCAACTTCCACCAGTGGACTGAAGGAGGAAAGCAAAATCAGGACAGCCAGATATGGCCCCTTGTTTTGCTCTCATCTAGAATAAATAGTAATTTATCCAGAAATTATTTATCACGCAGCTCTTGGAGACGTTTGAAAATTGTCCTTCACTTCTCCTGCCAAAATAACACAAGGTAAAAGATAGAAAGAACCTCAACTGCAATTTATGCTAGTCAATTCTGCTACTAATCAATAATGCATTCAGAATCACTGGAAGAATGGTACAATCCACTTAGTCACCTTCAACCTCAGCATCCAAAAGATAAATCAAGGATAGTAATGCATATGCGGTGAGCAAACTCCTTGAATGCAAAAAAACAAAACAAATGAAACAAAACTGCTAATTAAATCACCATGCATGGTCTCAATGCAGCAACCAGCAAATACCTACAGTGCTCTCTCTTTATGTAAAATGTTGTGTGTGACACTGTCAGGGACACAGAAAAGTGTCACATTTAGACTTGTTTCTCAGGAGCTCATAGTCTAGTTGAAGAGGTAAGACACACAGAAGATAAAGCAAAACAAAGGAGTTCATATGTAGTATTTTAAACCACTAATCCAGTCGTATAAACAAGTTCAGAGCAAGGAGAAAATGAACTGATTCTTACCAGTCTGTTCCTTACTCTTTCTTCCCTAAATATGACCATATAACGGTGATGGCTTTCTTGGTGCCCTCAGGGTTACCTGAGTGTTCTAAAATTTTATTTCAATTGCTTTTTTAATTAAACCTTCCTTTCCACTAGCCAATGGCATTTCCATTAAATACAAAGTCCCAACCCCATCCCTCATTTTAAACCTCTGCTTGGTGGCAGTGGAATGAATCACTGCAGAAAAAAGGACACATCTCTCTTTTTTGGGGGGTTATCATTAATATACAATTACATGAATAACATTGTGGTTACTAGATACCCCACATTATCAAGTCCCCACCACACAGCCCATTACAGTCACTGTCCATCAGCATATTAAGATGTTATAGAATCACTACGTGTCTTCTCTGTGCTATACAGCCTTCCCCGTGTGCCCCCCCCTACATTATATGTGCTAATCGTAATGCCCCTTTTTCCCCTTATCCGTCCCTTCCCACCCATCCTCCCCAGTCCCTTTCCCTTTGGTAACCGTCAGTCCATTCTTGGATTCTGAGTCTACTGCTGTTTGGTTCCTTCAGTTTTTGCTTTATTTTATACAAGGACACATCTCTTAACAGTGCTACCATGATAAAATATATGACTTTATAGGCATTGTTCTCTGAATTAAGACCAAGGACAGCAAATATATTACATTATTTTCCTATCCTGTGCCAAGGGCAAGTATCACTTATCATCATGTAATTATTTGCCTGCTCAGTTCAAATACAGCCCTACAATCTTTATTAACACAGTACCAATGGTGGCCATTGGCAAATGATCAAAACTGACTTGTGATCATGGAAGCCATATACAATTAAAGTCAGATTTTTGTATCTAACTTCTTAATAAGCCTATTATGTAATACAACAAATAGTTCTCTGGTTTCAAAATGTGATGAGCAGGATATGATCTCAAAGGTAAGTGTGACAGATTAACAGCTGTGCCCTAGTATCTATTCTCCCTTTTCTCTATGGTGCCGAACTCCATGATTTTTAGCTGGGTACCTGGCCATCTGCTAAAAGGTTTACAGCTAAGTTCTGCTAGCGGGACATTGGCAACTTCCAAGGTGTATGCTTAAAGAGAAGGCATATGCTGTTTTCTTCCCCTTCCTCTATCCTGGTGCCCAGAACATGGATGTTGTCTCAAGCCACCTTGGACCAGATAGGTGGAGAACACACACTAGGGATGGCCAAGCAACAAAAAGGAGGAGCTTGGGTCCCAGAAATCTTTATGGAGTGCAGCCACCATCCTGTCCCTGAACCATGTACCCCTGAACTGTTACAAGAGAGAAAAATAAATTTCTATCGTTTTTATTATTATCTTGGGTCTTGCTCTTCATGGTCAAGCTTATATCCTGACTAGCAAAATAAGCTCTTACTAATTTGCACTAACCTAGAGATCCAATTCTTTAACTAGGAGTAAAGCAATATGGGAAGTAAAAGGAAATTTTGCTTTCAAATAAAAATAAAAGAAAATATTCCTCTACGCTGCTTTAAATATTTTTAATGGTGAGAATTTCATATTCCTATAAAGTCTGGATTTATCTAGAAAAAGAAAGGTGAGCAAGCACACATATTGTATATCTTTGTACATAAATCTTACTATACAGAGTATCTCTAAGTTCATAGCAATAATACTGAGCCACAACAGTACTGAAATCTGTTTCAAAATCATAGACACTGAATTTCTGCCATCAGAAAAGGCAAACAAATCTAAAACAAACAGAGGATCAAGCAAGTAAATAAAAGCAAGTATTTTTTTCTATAACAAGCAAACTTCCATCCCTCTCCCCAAGACACACACATACACACATGCATACAAACAAAACATTTAAACAAGTTGTAAAGACGTTTTAAAAAGTTCATGGGGGTAAGGTCTGTTTTGGATGATTTGGGCTCTTTTAAAGTACATCCCTACAGTCTCTGTCCCACCTCAAACACTCTTCGGCACAACTGCAATCTGAACACAAGGCTGGATGGTCATGTAGAACTCAGCATGGGTTTCTGCTACTCTACCCTACTTGCAAGGTAGTAACCCTACATGCAGGGTTTCAAAGGCCAACAGGGACAGATTCCATCTCCTATAACTCTTTCTGGGTGTGTGCATTATTTCTGGTGGGTGTGGGAAAGGAACTGAATTTGAGGTCCTTTTAATTTTTAATGTCAGAACCCACTTTTAAAAAACCATCTTAAGAACCTGACTTCACTTGTTCTTTTCTTCTCTTACCTCAATCCTTACCTTTCCCTGATTTACTCTCAGGCAAAGCTAGCCAGGAATTACAAAGGACTATAAAGATTACAATGTCACTCTTTCCTTTTTATATGTCATTCACCTCTTTTCCTTGTTTGAATATACATCATCTTAGAGGTGAGACCTAAACCCCACCAACTTAGAAGACAATGATGGAAGAAGAGTTTATTGGGTCTGTTTGACTGCTACTAAAAAACTCATTCAGTGAAGCTGTGGAGACTCCAGACCCCAGTAATAGATCCCAATCATTTTTAATTACAAGGAAATTAAAAAATATGTGAGTAAAAACAACCAACAAAAAGGGCAAAGAACTACTGCCTGGGCAAACCAGAGAAGCTTATGTACACCAAATCAAGGGATTTGGATTGTCATGTGGGAAATATTAAGGAGAAAGAACATTCTAGCCTATCGATCTTGCCCTTCTATGAAAAGCAACCAGCCAGGTTGTTTGTTCCCTAGGCAAGGCTACTGTATAGGATTATGCAGGCTGTTCCCTGATAAGTATGTCCAGCCAAGCAAGCTACAGGTGAAGGAAATCCAGCTTGCCTGAAACTCACCAAGTGCCAGGCTAGGTGCCCCAGCATAGGGCTGTGTCTGCCGGAAAGAGAGCAGTCTTCTGTGAATATGCACACAGTTTCAAGTCATGGGCCCATGGGGACTGCATCTGCCCAGAGAGGACACTGTAGGATGGCAGAACATGCCATCCCAAGGTATGCCACTGGGGCATAGGGATTATTTTGAGCTGAAGGCAGCTGAGAAGGAGCAGATACAAGAAGAGGCCTCTGCCCCTTCCCTGTCTGCCTAAAAACAGATTGTAAATATATAAAGGTGTCCTCTCTTTCCTCTCTACCAAGAAGGACCAAAGTTAACCACTATAGACAGCCTTAGACCCTTAAAAGCCTAAAGAGGGCACCAGATTAATCTACATAGCAAACCTAACTAACTAGCTTTTATCTTTCATTAGTTTAGGAATTTTTCCTGCCCACAATTTTTCCTGCCTAGAAATTCAAAGTCCTTTTCTTTTGTCTTGTCATGCCCCTTAAAATCTATTCTTCCCTTGCTAAGATGCTATATATATAAGCCCAAGTTCTAACCATCCCCTGGAATTACTCAATTCTGGGTACTTTCATGCAATAAGTAGGATGCACATGCTAATAAACTTCTGGTTTTTTTCCCTCTGTTAATCTCTTGTCAGTCCAACTGACAGAGCTCCAAGTGGAGAACCAAGCAAGGAAGTAGGAAAAATAATTCTCTTTCTCTTACAACACCTGTCCTTTATTCTCAGGCAGCAGTTTTGTCTCAAGGATTAGGCCTGTAGCCTTGTACGGAGTTAAGTACTGAATGAACTCAAAAAAGGAATGGGGAGAACTGGGGTTACTATCTATATACACTTTCTTGATAATAGGATACCCAGTCAGGAGGTGAGGCTGGCCAGGAGATGAGCCTATGGTGAGCAGAGCCAACTTCACGGGCACACAACCCACGCAGCACAAAGGGCCCCACACTCATTCTCATGCTTCGCTTGTACTGTCTTAAAATTCTTAATTTTTGAACAAGAGGCCCCACATTTTCATTTTTTACTGTACCCCACAAATTATGTAGCCATTCCTTATAGTGGGATGCCACAGTAAAATCCTGAGGAGTTAAAAACTATGCAAAGCTGCAGCCTCTGGGAGCACCATTCAATATGCAATCAGAACTTGAGGGTGAAGAGAGAAAGGAACCTCAAGAAACTCCCAAGCAGACCCCTGTAATCAACAGACTGATAGTGACAGAGCACCCGGGGCCTGCCTTAAGGGAAGTCTTAAGGGGTAGTGCAAGGGGAGAAGCTTAGGGTGGTGAGCTGTAATCCGACTGCTCTTCTTACAGTATTAGAATACTGTGAGGACTGGAGTCTGCAGACGATTACTCTCCAGGTTTCAAAGAACAGAAGAACCCCAGGTCAGTGCCGGTCCTTCCCATTCTCTATAGTCCCTCCATGGTCCCTGGGTGGCTGCCAGGTCAAGACCGCACGGGGGGAGAAGCAGAGAAATTTTTTACTGGCTGGTTTGATCACAGATACATCTACTGCCCTCGTCAATAAGGTAAAAATTTAGGATTTGACTCTCATACTTGTCTACCCTCCTGTCCTTTTTACCTTTCAGCATTTCTATCATTCTCTCTTAATTCTTATTATAATGTGCAGTATTAACAAAACTAATTTTCTATAGGAAACTTCATTAAGAATATATGTATCCCCCACTAATTCAGCAATTAGACAAGCAATTAGCATGAAGGAAGCATACCTTCATAGCAAAAATAAAATATTTTTGAAATTTCCAATTGACAGAATAAATGAGGTTTTAAGACTTAGCTTACTATTGTCACTAGGTGATAGAATTACAGGTATTTTTTATTATCTTCTTTATATTCTTACTTATGTTCAAAATGTTCTATAAAGATATTTTACTTTTAAGATTAGAAAAAAATTAAAATTATTTCAATATATTTAACCTGAGAAAAAACTATTTCCATATACCCTACAGCATCATTTTCCATGTAAACTGCTGATATACTAATTAGAAATCATTTTCACCTATTCCTTAAATCTGGTTCCTTAGGGAGGCGGAGCCAAGATGGCAATGTGAGTAGGACAGTGGGAATCTCCTCCCAAAAACATATATATTTTTGAAAATACAACAAATACAACTCTCCCTAAAAGAGAGACCAGAAGACACAGGACAACAGCCAGACTACATCCACACCCGTGAGAACCCAGCGCCTGGCAAAGGGGGTGAGATACAAGCCCTGGCCCAGCGGGACCTGAGTGCCCCTCACCCCAGCTCCTGGCGGGAGGAGAGGAGTCGGAGCAGGGAGGGAGAGGGAGCCCAGGAGTGCTAAATAGCTAGCCCCAGCCATCCACACCAAAGCACAGACACAGCGCGTGCGTGGGGTGCTGGAAACTAGGGAAACAGTACACTAAGACCTGTGAGCGGGTTCCTGCAGCCGGCACCCTGGGGACAAAGAAAAGCGAGTGCTTTTTGAAAGACTTAAATGGACAGGGAACCCACCACTGGAAGGAAGCATCCCAGGACACAGCCCAGCAGCTGGGAATCCAGGGAACTCCGGGCGCACTAACCCCCTGGGCAACAGCTCTGAGCCCCCTCATGGTGGTAAACAGCCAAACAGCCCCCAGTCCATTCCCCCTCTGGGGCCCCGCCATAGCAGGGCGGCAGCCTGAGGCTGGCCACGCGCACAGAGAGGGAGCTTCCTCCATAGCAGCAGGGCAAGATACAGAGACCCAGTCTACACACAACTGCCCAAAACAAGACGCTAGGGGTTGCCATTGTCCCAGTAAAGAAATGCCAGGAGCAAGTGGAAAGAGTCTTGGCTCTCCCAGCTGATAGACGAGTCAATAGCATACCACTGCATCTATCAACATGAAAAGGCAAAAAAATTTGATCCAGACAAGACTAACCTAGACATCTCTGACATCTTCTGCATCTTCCCCTGAAAAGGAATCTGGGGAGACAGATTTAACCAATCTTCCTGAAAAGGAATTCAAAACAAAAGTCATAACCATGCTGATGGACTTGCAGAGAAATATGCAAGAACTAAGCAGGGAGAATATAGAAATAAAACAATCTCTGGAAGGACTTCAAAGCAGAATGGACAAGATGCAAGAGATCATTAATGGACTAGAAAACAGAGGGAATGCAGAGAAGCTGATACACAGAGAGATAAAAGAATCTCCAGGCATGAAAGAATATTAAGAGAACAGGGTGACCAATCCAAACAGAACAATATCCGCATTATAGGGGTACCAGAAGAAGAGAGAGAAAAAGGGATAGAAAGTGTTCTTTGAAGAAATAATTGCTGAAAACTTCCCCAAACTAGGGGAGGAAATGGCATCTCAGACCACAGAGGCACACAGAACTCCCATGACAAGGGAACCAAGGAGGGCAACACCAACACACATAATAATTAAACTAGCAAAGATCAAAGACAAGGACAGAGTATTAAAGGCAGCCAGAGAGAAAAAAAAGGTCACCTACAAAGGAAAACCCATCAGGCTATCATCAGACTTTTCAACAGAAACCTTACAGGCCAGAAGAGAATGGCCAGATATATTTAATGCAATGAAACAGAAGGGCCTTGAACCAAGGATACTGTATCCAGCACGATTATCATTTATATATGAAGGAGGGATTAAACAATTCCCAGAGAAGGAAAAGTTGAGGGAATTTGCCTCCCACAAACCACCTCTACAGGGCATCTTACAGGGACTGCTCTAGATGGGAGCACTCCTATAAAGAGCACAGAACAAAACACCCAACATATGAAGAATGGAGGAGGAGGAATAAGAAGGGAGAGAAATAAAGAATCATCAGACAGTGTTTATAATAGCCCACTAAGTGAGTTAGGTTAGACAATAAGATAGACACTAAGATGCTAACCTTGAACCTTTGGTAACCACAAACTTAAAGCCTGCAATGGCAGTAAGTACACATCTTTCAATAATCACCCTAAATGTAAACAGACTGAATGCACCAATCAAAAGACACAGAGTAATAGAATGGATAAAAGGGCAAGAACCATCCATATGCTGCTTACAAGAGACTCACCTCAAACCCAAAGACAGGCACAGACTGAAAATCAAAGGATGGAAAAAGATATTTCATGCAAACAACAGGGAGAAAGAAGCAGGTGTTGCAATACTAGTATCAGACAAAATAGACTTCAAAACAAAGAAAGTAACAAGAGATAAAGAAGGACATTACATAATGATAAAGGGCTCAGACCAACAACAGGATATAACCATTACAAATATAAATGCACCCAATGCAGGAGCACCAGCATATGTGAAACAAATATTAACAGAATTAAAGGTGGAAATAGAATGGAATGCATTCATTTTGGGAGACTTCAATGCACCACTCACTCCAAAGGACAGATCCACCAGACAGAAAATAAGTAAGGACACAGAGGCACTGAACAACACACTAGAACAGATGGACTTAATAGACGTCTATAGAACTCTACATCCAAAAGCAACAGGATACACATTCTTCTCATGTGCACATGGAACATTCTACAGAATAGGCCACATACTAGGCCACAAAAAGAGCCTCAGTAAATTCCAAAATATTGAAATTCTACCAACCAACTTTTCAGACCACAAAGGTATAAAACTAGAAATAAATTGTACAAAGAAAGCAAAAAGGCTCACAAACACATGGAGGCTTTACAACATGCTCCTAAATAATCAATGGATCAATGACCAAATTAAAATGGAGATCCACCAATATATGGAAACAAATGACAACAACAACACAAAGCCCCAACTACTGTGGGACGCAGCAAAAGCAGTCTTAAGAGGAAAGTATATAGCAATCCAGGCATATTTAAAGAAGGAAGAACAATCCCAAATGAATGGTCTAATGTCACAATTATCGAAATTGGAAAAAGAAGAACAAATGAGGCCTAAGGGCAGCAGAAGGAGGGACATAATAAAGATCAGACAATAAATAAATAAAATTGAGAGGAATAAAATAGAAAAAAACAATGAAACCAAGAGTTGGCTCTTCAAGAAAATAAACAAAATAGATAAGCCTCTAGCCAGACTTATTAAGAGGAAAAGAGAGTCAACACACATCAAGAAAGGAAAAATCATGACAGACCCCACAGAAATACAAATAATTATTAGAGAGTACTATGAAAACCTATATGCTAACAAGCTGGGAAACCTAGGAGAAATGGACAACTTCCTAGAAAAACACAACCTTCCAAGACTGACCCAGAAAGAAACAGAAAATCTAAACAGACCAATTATCAACAATGAAATTGAAGTGGTATTCAAAAAACTACCCAAGAACAAAACCCCCGGGCCAGATGGATTTACCTCGGAATTTTAGCAGACATACAGAGAAGACATAATACCCATTCTCCTTAAAGTTTTCCAAACAATAGAAGAGGAGGGAATACTCCCAAACTCATCCTATGAAGCCAACATCACCCTAATACCAAAACCAGGCAAAGACCCCACCAAAAAAGAAAACTACAGACCAATATCCCTGATGAACGTAGATGCAAAAATACACAACAAAATATTAGCAAACCGAATTCAAAAACACATCAAAAGGATCATACACCATGACCAAGTGGGATGCATCCCAGGAATGCAAGGATGGTACAGCATTCAAAAATCCATCAACATCATCCACCACATCAACAAAAAGAAAGACAAAAACCACATGATCATCTCCATAGATGCTGAAAAAGCATTCAAGAATATTCAACATCCATTCATGATAAACACTCTCAACAAAATGGGTATAGAGGGCAAGTACCTCAACATAATAAAGGCCATATATGATAAACCCACAGCCAACATCATACTGAACAGCAAGAAGCTGAAAGCTTTTCCTCTGCGATCGGGAACAAGACTCTCCCCACTGTTATTCAACATAGTACTGGAGGTCCCAGCCACGGCAATTAGACAAAACAAAGAAATACAAGGAATCCAGATTGGTAAAGAAGAAGTTAAACTGTCACTATTTGCAGATGACATGATATTGTACATAAAAAACCCTAAAGACTCCACTCCAAAACTTCTAGAACGAATATCGGGATTCAGCAAAGTTGCAGGATACAAAATTAACACACAGAAATCTGTGGCTTTCCTATACACTAACAATAAACTAACAGAAAGTGAAATCAGGAAAACAATTCCATTCACAATAGCATCATAAAGAATAAAATACCTAGGAATGAACCTAACCAAGGAAGTGAAAGACCTATACCCTGAAAACTACAAGACACTCTTAAGAGAAATTAAAGAGGCCACTAACAAATGGAGACTCACCCCATGCTCCTGGCTAGGAAGAATTAATATCGTCAAAATGGCCATCCTGCCCAAAACAATATACAGATTTGATGCAATCCCTACCAAATTACCAAGAGCATTCTTCAGTGAACTGGAAGAAATAGTTCAAAAATTCGTATGGAAACACCAACGACGCCGAATAGCTAAAGCAATCCTGAGAAGGAAGCATAAAGTGGGGGGGATCTCACTCCCCAACTTCAAGCTCTACTACAAAGCCACAGTAATCAAGACAATTTGGTACTGGCACAAGAACAGAGCCACAGACGTATGGAACAAAATAGAGACACCAAACATTAACCCAAACATATATGGTCAACTAATATTCGATAAAGGAGCCATGGACATACAATGGGGAAATGACAGTCTCTTCAACAGATGGTGCTGGCAAAACTGGACAGCTACATGTAAGAGAATGAAACTGGATCACTGTCTAACCCCATACACAAAAGTAAATTCGAAATGGATCAAAGACTTGAACGTAAGTCATGAAACCATAAAACTCTTAGAAAAAAACATAGGCAAAAATCTCTTAGACATAAACATCTGTGACCTCTTCTTGAACATATCTCCCTGGGCAAGGGAAACAAAAGCAAAAATGAACAAGTGGGACTATATCAAGCTGAAAAGCTTCTGTACAGCAAAGGACACCATGAATAGAACAAAAAGGTATCCTACAGTATGGGAGAATATATTCATAAATGACAGATCTGTTAAAGGGTTGACATCCAAAATATATAAAGAGCTCACACACCTCAACAAACAAAAAGCAAATAATCCAATTAAAAAATGGGCAGAGGAGCTGAATAGACAGTTCTCTAAAGAAGAAATTCAGATGGCCAACAGACACATGAAAAGATGCTCCACATCGCTTGTCATCAGAGAAATGCAAAATAAAACCACAATGAGATATCACCTCACACCAGTAAGGATGGCTACCATCCAAAAGACAAACAACAACAAATGTTGGCAAGGTTGTGGAGAAAGGGGAACCCTCCTACACTGCTGGTGGCAATGTAAATTAGTTCAACCATTGTGGAAAGCAGTATGGAGGTTCATCAAAATGCTCAAAATAGAAATACCATTTGACCCAGGAATTCCACTTCTAGGAATTTACCCTAAGAATGAAGCACTCCAGTTTGAAAAAGACAGATGCACTCCTATGTTTATCGCTGCACTGTTTACAATAGCCAAGATATGGAAGCAACCTAAATGTCCATCAGTAGATGAATGGATAAAGAAGATGTGGTATACATATACACAGTGGAATATTACTTAGCTGTAAGAAAAAAACAGATCCTATCATTTGCAACAACATAGATGAAGCTCGAGGGTATTATGCTCAGTTAAATAAGCCAGGCGGAGAAAGACAAGTACCAAATGATTTCACTCATATGTGGAGTATAAGAACAAAGGAAAACTGAAGGAACAAAACAGCAGCAGAAGCACAGAACCCAAGAATGGACTAACAGTTAACAAAGGGAAAGGGACTGGGGAGGATGAGTGGGAAGAGAGGGATAAGAGCGGGATAAAAGAAAGGGGTCATTACGATTAGCATGTATAGTGTGGGGGCGGGCACGGGGAGGGCTGTGCAACACAGAGAAGACAAGTAGTGATTTTAGAGCATCTTACTACGTTGATGGACAGTGACTGTGAAGGGGTATGTGGGGGGGACTTGGTGAAGGGAGGGAGGAGCCTAGTAAACATAATGTCCTTCATGTAATTGTAGATTAATGATACCAAAAAAAAAAATCTGGTTCCTTAGGGACTTCCATTTGGCAATACTTTAACAGCCTAGCTCAAACTGTTGCATTCATTCAAGTTTGAAATCTTCATGTCATTTAATTTTTCACATTTAGGGTTTCAAAAACACAGAGGAAAAAGTAAAAATCAGTTATAAGCCAGTCATTTGAAAAAATATGTAAAATAAAAGGTAAAATACCCCCAACCTCAGTTTTCCTACATATAAACAGACTTCATTTGTAATATACTTTTTTTTTAAGGAACAGGGGGATTAAACTACTTTCCATTTTTCAGATAAAGCATAGCATACACATCTACACCAGGCAGTTTATTGTATATATATGTACCAGGCAGTACATATATATATGTACCTTTGTCCCTTTTAATGGCTGTCTGACCATGATTTATTTAGCCAATTTTCCTCTTGCTGAGCAATAGACTGTTCCTTGCTGTTGCAAATATGGCTTCAATAAACATCTTTATATATGTATTTTTATATATAATGCTATTGCTTCTGCAAAATTCTGAAGCGTGCTCTTCTTCAATTAAGGAAGATACTTTAAATCTTAATAAATTTGACTGAATTAACCTCTTAAAAGTTGATCAATTATACTCTCATAGCATATGAGCACCCCATTTCCCACACCTTTTACTGCACTTAACATGATCAACTTTTTCAAATGTTCTTCATCTGATTCTAGAAAAAATGCTCTCACTCACATCCCAAGAGCACCTTTTCATTTAATCTTTGGCCATCTGTGAAACTTATTTTGTAAATATGTTCATATTCATTGTGCCTCTAATGTGGGTTTCTCTTTTTCACCCCTACATGCTCACTGCTCAGTCCCCCCACTGATCTAGTTGAAATTGTTCCCTCACAGTGCCCAGTGCCCAGTCTGTCTTCAGTTTGAGGTGACAGAATCACCTAAGGACATACCAGCTTTATTAATTAATTTAAGCTTTCATTGTTCTCATACCCTAATACAAATGGATAAAAGATGTCATCTGCTTCTAATGACCAAAAGCCTAAAGTTTTAACAGTGCTCCGGAATGTTCAGATACTAAGAGGGAGCTTAACAGAAAGCATCACAGAACAGCATACACAGCCATGAAGTTCTTTTCCTCCCTTGAATAATTCCCTATGTCCACACAGCAGTAAAATCACAGCACACAACACATGGTGAGCAGCCTTAAAGAGACAGAGCCATCTACTCTCTTGGGAAAATGTTAAAGTAGCAGATGCACAGAAGAATCATCATTTTTTGTAAAGATATTTGGGTTTTTTAAAAACTGAAATAAAGTGAAAAAATGACAAGACTTTGGTTAGAATGGTGAGTTTGGAGGACTTATGTATTATTTCTCAATAAACTGGCCGTTTTTATAAAAGTAAAATTTAAAAGTCAATCTACTACACTGCTGCGGGACAGGGAGTATGTGGAAACTTTCCATACTTTCTGCTCACTTTTGCTGCAAAACTAAAAAAAGTGAAGTGCATTTTAACAAAACACTACAGTGCATTCTTTGTTCATTTCCCATTAACTTTATATTAAAAATTCTACAAGTCAGTAGAATAAAAGTATAAAAGCTACAGCATAACAGGCCTCTGTGCCCTTTTTTCTTGATCACAGTATTTAATAAGCAGTTGAAAGTGGCTGCTTAAAGTATCAGTGAAATGAGTGTTAGCATATTCAAGAACTTCTGGGTGACGTCTACCCTGGGGCAACATACTGACCCTGTGCAGACCGAATCTATGCCCCCACTCTGCTTATTGGAATTAGTGGGCGGGAGAGTATCCTTAGGGATATCCATTCTTTCTCCCTCTATTCTGGCCCAGCTTCTGGGGTCTAGCTGATGATTAATAAAAATTTCATTGTGTTGAACTACTTCATATAAAAAATTAACTTCTAGGTTAATTAAAAAGCCACAGAGAATAAATTAATTCCGTTTATCACCGGTGGAATGTAATGGACAAGCGCTCTCTCGGGGCTGGCTATTCTTTTAGAACTTTCTATTTGAATGCTAAGCCAAAAAGAAAGGGATTTTGCACCTAGGATGCTACACAAGAAGCCAGAGTAATCATCAAGATACAAGTGAAATTGTTTTATTATACTGAATTTGGTAAAAATATACTTCTGAAAGTTTTAAAGTTTCTACTCTTTGAAAGGATATATAAAAAGAAAAATCCACTTTTATTCCCAAATGACAGATAGGAACAAGAGAATATTTCCATGTTATGGTGGTCTGGTCTATGGAAGGAGCCATTATCCCCAACTTGGGATCTTAAAAGTCAGAAGTATAACTTCCAGTGTTGTGGAATCTGTTCTAGGAATCAGGGAAGAAAACACTTCTTTCTGGAAAGAAACTTGAGAAGTACTCAGTGAATGAGGTATAAATCACATCAATATTGGTTAGGCATCAAACTAAGAGCATAAAAAAATGTTAGGCTCTCTCTAGCCAAGGCTGTTCCCCACACCTAACTTAATGTACTGCTAAAAACATGAGACAAGATTTAAGCAATATTCGCCACAAAATGTCAGCATTTCTTCTTTCAGTTCACTACCTTGGTAGTGTTCTTGCGGGCACTATCTCATCCACGTGGCTTCTCATGACAGTGTGACTTAGGATGAGCATCTGTGACTGGAGACAACTTTCTTTAGGATTTGTTTTGCCTGTTACTGTGGGGGTAGACCTCCCCAAAATGCTACTCTGTCTGGAAGAGGTGAGAAGATGTCCATGAAAACACAAACAAAAATCAGAAAGCTAATAAAATACAAGGGAATCCACCTGACATGTCACAGCAGACTCACATTAGGTGCCTGAAAGATAGGCAGATTCTAGGACAATGTTCCACACTTACTGAATCAGAATTATACTTATGAAGTAACATAGAGCACAATGCCTGGCACACAGTATGTAATAAAAAAAAACCTCCCATAAGTTGAGAATAAGGGCTCTGTTTTTGAAGGTTTTATGTACCTACTTCTTTGCAGGTACTAGTTTAGCTAACACACACTTTCTTTTTTTTTTTTCCTATTTCCCTACTAAATACTCCCTACTATCCCTTCCAAGGAACAGATTGACAGGAATATTTTGCTGTATTATAGGAATAGGAATGAGGTCATTATGGTCTCTTCCCCAATTAAATGCTAGAGTCAACTTCCAATGTCAAAGACCTATGGTAACACAAGTTCACTCAAGAGAAAGGGCCTTCTCCAATCTTCTTTTTGAGCCTCATGGTCAATGGGCTACATAATTTCTCTTATCTCAAAGAAATTATAGCAACATACATGGCAGGTGTTTATATATATACATATACACACAACATGCACACATGTTGTATGTATATATGTGTGTGTGTGTGTGTACGTGTACGTATACATGTACACACATACACTTTATCTTTTCTAATCCAAAAACGAAATCTGGTTTATTTGGGGTCTAAATAAGAGACACTTGAGAAATCAATTCCTTTACACTCCAAATAATAAATAATCATGGAATTGTGCAGATGAATTATACAGCAAAATAAATTTATGATTTCTAATGAGGATAAAGGTAAGAAATAATGAACTCAAGGGAGTCATGTAATCAATTAAACATTTCTAAGAAAAAAGTCACCCTGAACAACAAGGAAATAGGAAGGTCTAAAAGACTTTGTAACCTCCCTAGGGATACAGTAAAAGCATCATAATATGAGTCAAAGAAAATTATTCTGGGGCCAGGTTTTCATAAACCCACTGTAAAGTCATATTGGCCAGAGGGTATGTGTAGGTAAGGTGAAGGTAAACAGGGAAGAGAAGTTTAGGGCAGGCATAGTGCAGAATGTCTTCCAAAGTTCTCACTTATCCTTATTTTGATTTCTACTTTCCCAAAGAAAAAAGTTTATAACATCCAAGTAAGTTATTTTAACCTTTTTTTTTCTTTTTTTTAAGAAAGAGAAACTCAAATCTGGAAAAAATAAAACAAACGCATGTAACACCCTGGAAATCAACCAGCAAAAATGATTTAGTACATACATATTCTTTTTATCTTTGCCAAGAATAGCAGGGTAAATCAATCCCTGGTAGTTTCCATGTAACTCACTGGAAGAAGTTTTGGGGAAAAAATTGAAATGGGAGTTTAAAATAGAAATGTTCTGATCACTAGTAATAAAAATAGATGTATCTTGGGACTCATTCAATGCAATATTTTATGATAATTCTTACTTATATGGTATAATTGAAGGATGAAGTTAACTAACAATATCCCTAGTATCATAATTTTTAAAACCTGAAGCATTCTGAACAGAAACTTTTCTGTAACAGATTATACATTAAATAAAATGAAAATTGCTCTTGATGTCTCAGAGCCATTACTATTGAGCTCAGATGAAATAAGATGATGTCTTGAGGGGGAACTGAAGTATTCCAGATAGTCTGTCCCTATCAATGGCCCTTCTGCCTTAAAATATTTTTGTGCCTATTTTAAAATCAGTATGCTGCCTCGTTCCCTCACATGTTTAATTGTCACTTATTAGGTTGCTGAGTCTGATTCTCGTAATTCTTCCTCCTTTCTAATTTATTGCTTCTTGTGCCTGGGAGATAGGAAATTAGATAATCAAGCATGACAGAATTATATGTCGAGAGGGGGGCCAAGCAAAAGCCTAAAAAGTTCCTCCAGGAGTCTAGATGATGAATGGCATCTGTTTTAGCTGCCTTTGCTTTGTTTTTCAGTTTTGCTTACATCTGGGTGCTTTACTGTATCCCAGACAGTTGAGGTTACTGTACAAGTTATTTATGGTTAAAATCAAGTGTTTTGCACACTAAACAATAAAGAAAAGATGGCCTCTGTCTCTTTAATTTGCAACTGAGAGTAGCCCCTCTGTACCATACCTGAAACATCGGCACCCAGAGACTCATTATGGATATTCTGTGTAAGTTTAATTTCCTCCATGGCCATGATTTTGTTAAATGTGACTGAAATAAAAAGTACAGCATATAATCTATGAGCACAAAGCTTATGAAATTGGAAAAAAACATACTCTACAGTTACATCATCAATTCTGTCCTGCATCTTCCACATCAGTGAAAAAAAAAAGCACATTACCTTTCATCATGTAAATGCATATAATATGTAATAAAATAGGAGATAGAGGAAAACAAAGTGATACCTGTAATAAAACTGAAATTATTATTTTACTTCATAAACTATTAAAAACTGAACATTCATTGAATTACAGTCTCCATCAAATTGCTGAACCCTGCTCTGAGGGAGAAATTTACTGTATTCCTCATACCTGAAAAGGAAAAGAGTATTGGTTCAGGGACACTTTCCTGTTTAGTATTAACAGAGTCCATGTTTATAGCGGCTGAAACTATGTGATGCCCAAACCATGCAAAAGAAAAATGTATCTTGCCGAATCTGCAACCCTCTTGCATGTCATCTCTTCTGCTTCAAAATGCTCTCAAATACCCAAAGATCTGTATTCTGTTATTGCAGTCTATTTTCTTACAACAATCATTTCTAGGGTAAGAGAATAGGTTTATAAAACATAGTAGTAATGATGATGTTTTCTTTTGTTCCTGATCTTCCAAGTAACTCAAAATGCTTTGCAAATATTCATCTTCATAGAGATGATTTCTTAAGGGAAAAAATTATCCTGGATTGATAAACTACTGGCAAAAAATTTGAAATACTTAAATTTATATGAGGTCAATTTTTATTCTCCTTTGCTAGGTATGACATGTTTTCATTTCAAGTTGTTTCTTTAAAGAAATTAAATTCCATGTGCTTTTCTAGCTTGTGCCTATAGGTTCCTTGGGCATCTATCTTCCTACTTGGGATATAAGTAATCACATAAATTGTCTTAAAACTATAATATCATTTTTTTAACCTTTCTTATATTTTCTTAAACATCAACCACAGTTCTGAAGCATTCATTTCTCTGCATTTCTGTAAACATTAAATCTTTGATCTTTGTAATTTATATAATTTTGTCAGCTGTTCCTTACATTTTGCCATGAAGCATTTGTGCATCTTTTTCCTATATATTATAGACATGTTTTGACTATGCTCCCCTCTATGCCTTCAAACTCCCATATCCTGGCAGTGGATGAATTCAGCAAGATATATAACCTCCCTACTTAGGTATCACAGTATGAAGAATTTCCTTAAACTGAAAATGTCCTTTCAATGACCTGTTCCTTTTCATGATCTTAATTCTTTCATATGAATCACATCACCCACAAAACATCTCAATTAGAAAGATGAAACCAAGTACTTTCCTCACACCTTTTACCAACATTACAAAAAGAATTTCTTCTTTTAGAAATTTCTAAATTTATTATTTCCCTTTCTTTATGTTATACAATTTATTGCCAAGATAATTAACATCGTCTCAACATAAACATCATCTCTCCATTTAGATTTGGCCACATTTATTCAAGAGGTTCGAACCACTGTAGGAAGTCAGTCCACTTTCAGAGAACTATCCCTATTTCCCGTGGTTTTATTTTTCATTTTGCTTATCTTGGAAACATAAGCTATAATATTAATGGCTCCTTATTCAATTTGCACTCCTTTTATGTATCTCTTAGCTGCTTCCTTAGCTTAATTACTCTGCTAGAAGTAATCCTGAATCCCACCGTCACTGAGGAAGTGGATATTTTGAAGCTTTCCTACTTTTCTCTTACCACTATCTCATTGCTGTGAATGCCACAATACTACTTTTGAAAACAATTTTCTGGGACTGATTTACAAATGTTCTCTGTTGAACTGGCCTGAAATCAGTTACATGTTTTCTTTCACAGGATTGCTGCCACTGTATACTGCAAAGTACTGCCTGTGAATTTGTCTTTACAATCTACCCATCTCATGTGGGATGTTAGTAAAGAGTTGGAAAAATATATCAATAGAGTTCACTGTAATGAGAATCTATTTCTAGTCCTTTTATGCCTATGCACACAGACTTTATAGAGCTCATACTGGTATATTTTTCCATTTAATCCAAGTCATCAACCACTTACTGAGAGCCCATGAAGCCCACAAAATCAAACTACAAAAATTGGGGATAGAGAAAGAATCATAAAATCATAATCTGTCCTCAGCAAATCTATAATCTCAACTGAGGCTGTTTTGAGAATGCTCCAGTACTGGAATATTAAAAAAATACATAAACTCTTCTTCCTGGCCTTCTAAATATTAACATAGTAGCCTGAAAGAATTATTTGATTTAGTATTTGCAATTTGATTATTGTAAGTGGTTCCCTGAGATCATGTATACAACAGTGGGCATGCAAGCAATAATTTGCAATTTAGTTGAAGAATGATTCTCATAACATAAAATCAACATCTGAATCTCAATATACTTTTGTTGTTCTCTACTCATACTGCCTGTTTTGTGGTGGAAAATTATATGCTGGAGTGAAATGAACAATTTGGGAATGAAGAAAATCTTTACACGTACACTTTGAAAATTTCAACATACCATATTTTTTATTTCTCTCTTCTCATACACCCCTTCTCTTGGCAGTTTTGGTGGTTTTTTTTTAAACATAATTTCTGCCAAATGAATCATTACTACGACATGCAGGAAGGGACTAACTCTGTAGTCATTTTACTTGGTGTTCAATGAACACTATGGCAATACTCCAAATTATGTGGTAGGGCTGGGGACTTAAAGATTGATCAGACATCATCCCACCCCAGGGGAACTAATAGTCTTAAGAGACAATGCTGTCTTTGTGGTGTGTAGGGAGGTTGATATTAATCAATCTTATACCACTTCCCTTTAATATCTGATAGCACAATTCTACGTGAAATTTCAAAAATCTTTCATGCCTGAATTTATAAGAAAAAAAAGCACTTTTTTGAGACCAGGAATATGTCTCTGTGTACTACTTATTTGAAATCAAATATCTTAGATTGCTTGGCTTCCACTGCACAGGACAACGCTTATGCTTTTTTTTTTACCCCAAAGTCTTTAAAAACATGACAGAGGTTAGACTTGAGTCATTTTTCTACCTGTTGGTGAACTTTCTCTTCACCTCTCATTCATTTCTCTACTCTTCCTCATGGCCATCCTCTTCCCAGAAGTCTTCACAAAACTATTAACCTCCCCTCATATGTTCCTATCTTAACATATGCACCATGTCCTAGAGGCTACAGTACTGGAGAGATGAAGCTGAGGTCTACGCAGTAGTAGGCATGACATGGCTAAAAGTATACCTGCCAGCATGGCATATACCTTTTTTGAACAAACAGTAAATTCATTACAAAATAATGACAAGCTTTACTCTTCTTTGAATATATAATAGTTTCATATTTTTCTGCAGTTTAAAAGGTCTTGAAAAACTCTTGACAGGAAAAAATCCTGGGCAGTTCTACACATGACTTGTCTGTGCACTGAAAAAATAAGGGCTGTACATCTGGGTCAATGAGGGAAGAGTTTAGGCAGATTTTTGCACAGGAAGGCCATCAGTGGTCTTTACTGTTATAAGTGCTGATGTTATTCTACAAAGAGTTCATACTTCATCCATGGCTGCACATCACAGATGTGAATTAGTTTTGTATCACATCTCAGAATTCATCTTCCCTTAGAAATCCTATGATAAGTGGTCGCTGCAGTATTCCACCTAGATCTCCATCAAGGAATGAAGGGCTTTGTCCCCTAACTGCAGCAGGGGTACAATGGAGCACATACCCTGGGGCAGGCAGAATAATGCCTCCCTCACCCATCTCAGATGTCCACTTTCTAATCTCCAGAACCTGCAAATATGTTACTATATACGGCAAAGGGACTTTGCAGGTATGATTAAGCTACAGATGTTGAGATGAGAAGATTACCCTGGATTTTCCAGGCAGGTCCAGTGCAATTGCAACCATCCTTATAAGAGAGGCAAGAGTGTCAGGAGTCACAGGAAGAGATGTGATGACAGATGAGAGAGAGATTGGATGATGCTACTGAAGGGGAGCAGAATATGCCACCCTGAAATATGCCATTTTGGACTACTGATTATTTTGAATTAAAGTTACTTGGGAAACAGTGCAAGAAGGATACTCTGTCCCTTCTGTGTCTCCCCTGAAAGCAGCAAATGAATCTCCCCTTTGAAAGGTACCCTTGATATACCAGCAGGGTAGAAGGCATACTTATTACCAGAGAGAGAAGAAATTGAGGGCCAAGAGTCTGCATAAATAAAAGTTGTTGCTTCTTCATTCATTTACTATACCAAGCTCAAACATTTTTGTTTTGTCAATTCTTCACAAACTTTTTTTTTTGTCTAAGAGGTATAAAAGCTTCCTACTTTGGTTACTTCTTTGTGTCTCATATTTTTATGGGGCTTTTATAAATATGAAATTAAATTTATTTTTCTCCTACTACTCTCTTTCGTATCAATTTAATTATTAGATCATCAAAGAACCTGTAAATGAAGATGGGAACATTGTTCTGCCCCCACACTGTTGCTGGGTTTGAAGATGGAAGAAGGGGCAATAATCCAAGGAAGGCAGGCGGCCTCTAGAAGCTAGAAAAGGAAAGGAAAAGGGATTCTCCCCCCAAGTGTCCACAAGGAACAACAGCTCTGCTGCCTCATTTTAGACTTCTGACCCCCTGAATTATAAGATAATAAATCTGTGTTTGTCTGAGCCACTAAATTTATGGTTAAGTTGTTACAGCAGCAATAGGAAATAATACATGTCCTGAGAAAAATTATCAAGGCTTCTGAGGTCAAATAATTTTGGGAAACATTATTCACTGTATCTCCTCAATGCCTACATTTGAGAAGCGCTACAATAAAGAATCCTGTTTAATTTTGTTTAAACCAGAATTTCCCAAAAGCAAAAACCATAGACAATTAAAGGACTAATTTTTTTTAACATTTCTCAGAATTACTGTTTATGGAACCTACTTTGGGAAATAATGGTTTAAGGATTTATGCTATGGATGATGGCATCTGGAAGGGATGAAGACACTCTTGGATATATTTATTTAGACTGAAGGTCCATCCACTGATGCCATTAAGTGAATTATTATTGAGTGTCCATTACAGCTTTACAGTGTGATAGGTATTTGGGATGAGGGAAGAGGGATGAGATATAAAGATATAAAGAATTACTGACCAAAGAAAATTATCATTTAGGAGAAGATAAGAGATATTTACCAAAAACTGTAAACCAAGTAGAAAATGTTAGGTTTTATATGTGTATATACATTGGGGCAGGAGGTGCAGGGGAATGAGATGCTGTGATGAATAACTTCTGGGAAGTGGGGTGTGTGTGTCAGAGAGTGATTATGAAACATATGAATTTTTCTTAATTGAAGTAATATTGATACACTATCTTATATTGGTTTCAAATATAAAACACAGTGATTGACCAGTTACCCATATTATTAAATCGCCAGCTTCCACTAGTGTGGTTACTATCTGTCAACTTAAGAAGATGTTACAGAATCACTGTCTATCTTCTCCATGCTGTACCACTATCCCCATGAACGAGTTACAATAGATTGAGAATTTTTATACCCCTTTGTCCCCCTCCCCACCTCCCCACCCCAATTCCTCCTCCACGGTAACGACCAGTCACTTCTCAGTGTCTATAAGTCTACTGCTATTTTGTTCATTTTGTTTTGTTTTTATATTCCACAAATAAGTGAAATCATATAGTATTTTTCTTTCTCTGGAGTGCATTTGAATTTGTCCTTTAAGGACTGCTAGGCTGGTAGCAAGAAGAAAAAGAAAGAAGAGAGGGCATTCTGAAGTGCTGGCACTAGGCACTACCCAATTCCAGAACTAAGCTGTTCCTAGATGGGAAAGCAAGACAAACCTTGGTAAGACACACCTTCTCTGTGCAATAATCAGAATTATAAATTGGGGTTCCAGTTCTAGAAAATGCTTAAGTCCCACAAAAACACCAAAACTTATCACAAATAAATGAAAATAAAATGACAGGTATATGCTTTTAAAATGTTTAAGTATATATAACCAGACCTTAATATAAATTTTCAGTTCTCTCTTAAATGCTCCTTTCAGGGTATTTTTCTATATGGAATAGACTTTCTGAGGCTTAAAATATGTGCCCAGTAATGTTTAGATGAAAGACGTTTGTTTCTTTTCTTGGTAAACCTTCCAGTGGTAAGTACAAGTTTCTTCATTGTTCCTTGGACCTCAGAACTTCAGTTCAGAAGTGGAGTCATCTATTCCAAAAAGTTTCAATGCCAATTCTGTGGGCAAGGGGAGGCATTAATAGTAAAAAGAAGAAGAGGACCCTTTCTGTGCTACTTTAGCTTCCTGTATGTTGTCAATTTTTGTCTCCTTGGGAGCAAGAACTATTTCACTGCTTGTCCTTTGTAAGCCAAGAGTCTCGAGCACAGGAGGCATTCAGTGTATTTTTGCTGAAATGAAACAGTGAAAGGATCATAGAGTGAAATCTTGGCTCCACTCAAATCAATTTAGAAAAAGAAATTAAATTTTAAGAACTTACTTCAATAAGGAAAAGGAGGATGAATATAGGTGACATTTTAGGGGTAAGGAATTCAATAGAATCTTCCTGGTAGAGCTTTTAGTCCTCGTAGAAACAAAGCTTATCACTTCCTGGAAGAGATGCCGACAGCTGTCCCAGGCTTGGTTCAAGGCTTGTGGTGAATCAAGCAGTTATTTTCTAAAGTTTCATTAAATAAAGAAAGGGCAGGATTTAGAGGATCAAAGGGTTCCTCTCAAGAAACATAGTCAGGTAGGTGTGACCTCTGGAGACTGCACACCCCTGCTCCTTGTTTGTCTGGCAAACACCTTCTCATCTTTCAAGACAGCTCAAATGGCACCTCTGGGAGGCCCTCTGGCTCACTCCGGCAGTTGTTTACTCTGCTCTTGGTGCTCCCCAACACTGTGCAAAACTCTCTCAAATGTCACTAATCACATTTATGTGGTTATCTGTTTACATATCTAGATTCAATTCAGTGAAGTTCTGCTACGGCAATGTTAGATTCAACGGCTCAAAGGCAGGAAGGACTCTGGCCTTCAGAGGCTACTTCCTCCTATGGGAGACAGACAAGTGTACAACACAACAGCAGAAGAGCACAATGCAGTGCAGAGGAACAGGAGGGAGAGGGGGACGATGACCTCCCGGGCAGCAAGGTCTTATGTAGCTCCCTCTTTAGCCCTAGTACAGTGTCTCGCACATACACTTTCCTGCATGTTAACACAGGAAGGGAAAGAGGGAGAGATGAGAGAAGGAGGGAGGCAGGGAGAGAAGGGAGGGGAATCAGTAAAAATACCGCACCGGACGCCCCTCTGTTTGCTGTGTGTTGTCAAACCTACTTGTTACTCTAAAGGTCCTTGGAAGACAGATTTTGTAGATCTTTGACGATGCAGTCATACCTGGCACACAGTGATGAACATGACAGTCACTACTTGAAGAAGACAAGTCATAATGTGTCCCGTATTTCCACAGCACATGTTACTACCACTCCTGTGGGGATCTTACAGAGGTTGAACTCATCAAATCCACTAGCACAATGCCCATTTAATTCTTGAGTTCTGCATTGTTAGACCAGCAGGCTCTTCTGCTCCTGCAAAAGGATTAAACTAGAATTTTGGTCCCAGCACCTTCTTTGCCATTCAACTCCCCACTTCTCTGCCAGCTTCATCTGTGCAACCCATCTTGGATTACGTCTGGCAGATGGGGTAAGAGTCTCATTGCAGGCCTCTGCTGCCTGCACCCCAGAGCCCTCCCCAAGCAGCCTCCATTCACCGGGAAGAGAAGGGAGGAGGGGGGATGATCAGCCTCCCCAAGAGATGAGAGCGTTAAGTATTTCTCAAATTTTCAGCTTCAATGGCTGGGATCATTTAACTCCCTGGGGGTAGACTGTGCTTTGCTGCTTAGGCCAGCAATATAATCTCTAGCTTCCCCAATGCCAAAATATCAATGACATGTTCAGTTGGATGATGGGATGAATTGGTGTTCAGACCACTTGACAATGACATAAATTGGAGGTTGAATGAGAGTGCCAGAGAGGACTGAGCCTCAGGATAGAAGTAAAGTAAAGTAGAATTCTTAATATCTTTGCAAGTTAATTTAATTCTAAACTGTTATTTGTCCCCTGAAGAGAAACCCATCAGCAACTACAGTGAAGCTGGAATTTCTGAGGAGGTTTCCTTCTTGGAGGTCCTAATTAGAGAGAGGTTAACTTTCTTGTGGCAACCCAGCCCTCCCAGCACAATGACAGGAGATTAAACAAATAAATGACTTGTAATGAAAAATAAATCTTTTATCAGACACAGAAAGCCACATATTGTGTGAGTCCACTTAAATTAAAGAGCTAAACTAGGTAAATCCCTAGAAAAGGAAAGCACCTTGGTGGTTGCAGGGGTTTAGGGGATGAGAAACGGATAACTGCCTAATGCGTGCGGTATTTTATTCAGTGGGGGAATGAAAATGTTCTGGGACGAGACAGAGGTGGTGGTTGCTTACCACCAAACTGTTCACTTTAAAATGGTTAGTTTTATGTTATGAGAATTTCACTTGAATGAAAAAATAAACATTTTATAATTCAACATTCTCTAATTGAAGGCTTCACTATTCCTCATTTGCTCAACGATCTACCACTACTAGGAAATAAGGAGAACTTTATTCCCATTCCACAGTGATAAGAAGGATTAAACAGATCTCTAAATTCTAGTGTTGTCACCTCTTGGTCTTTCCTGTGAAAAGCCTAGTACTTCCCCAGAATGTGTACAGCAGGGAAGTAATCCAGAACAGTGGCCCCTACGCTGCCTGGCCCTTCACAGCCAGCAGCAGCCCAAGAGGCATCTGTTCACCGCAGGTGCAGTACCGGCTGCATCATCAGAAGTTGGTGGGGTGCATCTGGGTCTACCAGCTGGCGCCCCCAACAGACCCGCGGGGCCTAGCATTCTGCAGAGCAGCCTTCTGTGGCAGAGACATCAGACAAAGACTATGAGTCCTTTTAATTCAGTAGAAAAATATGAAGACCTTGCTCTTTCCACATACTTTCAGGATCAGAGAAAAAAGATTTTAACAAAGAGTAGAAGCATCTTTGGAAGCAAGGCAATTCTTCTTCTTATTTTTGGTAGTTGTTAGGTAGAAAGAGAAGCCCAGGAACTCAGGAGGAATGAAAAGGGACCCTGAAGAGAAACTATAAGACTAACAACAACAACAAAACTAACAACTCGATATGCAGGAAAAGCAGGTAGGGGGCTGCCATTCTCGCCCACCACTTCCTCTGTCAACCCCCACACTTAGGGCCAGGGACAAACAGGCCTCCCAGCCCCTCACCCAACCAGACTTCCTGAGTCCTTCAATTTGTCTCATGCTGTACTTCCTGATAAAGTGCTAGTCATTCCAGTTCTGACTATGACATTTTTTTCCAACCATAGCTTTTTCTCACCTCCCAGACTTCATGCTCAGCTTTGAGGATTGGCTTTCCTTGACCAAGACTTAGACATCCCTCTGGGACACTGCCTTTGGTGGCTTCATTCACATTCAGCCTGGGCCAGGGATGTCACTCATCTCTGGGACTCATGGAAAAGTGTTCAATTCTGTTTCGGCGAATCCTTCCTTTTCTCAGGTGTACCCCTCAAGACTAAGCCCAAAATAAGGCTCTAGTATTGATTTCAGACTCACAAATCATTATACAAACCTCATATTAAGAAATTTTTAAATATGAGTAAGCAAAATATTTCAACTGCTTTCAAAATCTCCTAATTCTATTGCAAAATGACAACTGGCTCAGAGAGCCCTATTATATTTTCCTATGTTGCATGAGAAGAAAACATGTGGTCCTGTCACAAAATGTTCTATATACCACAGAAACTGCAGTATTATTTTTCTGGAAAAATTCCTAAAAGAGAAAGCATCTGTTTCCTATGTTTTGTCATGCTATAGAATGAAATGCAAAATGGGGAGTGGGTTTTGGAGAAGGCATCTATTTTCTCTTTGATGGGAATGCTGAGATAGAGCATCAATTTTGAGCACTTGAACCTAAGCAGTACGGATGGGGACGGCAATGTTAAGTTCCTGTCCTCAGCTGGGGCAACTCACTGTCACCTAATATCACTGCCACAGTGGCACATGAGTGGCATGGTGAAACTGCACTGACTTGGACCTTCCACATACTGATTTGACCTTGGGTGAATCATTTTACCTTTCTGGGCCTGTTTCTCCAAGTAGATACACATAAGTTTCACCAAGTATAAGATGGGAATAGTAATTTCCACTGTTTAATATTGTTATGGATTGAATTGTGTCCCCAAAAGATATATTGAAGTCCTAACCCTCAATACTTGAGAATGTGACTTTATTTGAAAATAGGGTCACTGCAAACGTAACAGTTAAGAAGAGGTCATACTGGAGAATGGTGGACCCTTAACCTAATGTGTCTGGTGTCCTCCTAAGAAGAGGGAAAATGGCCATGTGAAGACACAAACGCACAGGGAGAAGGACACATGTGGACAGAGGCAGAGGTGGTAGTGATGCAGCAGCAAACCAAGGAAAGCCAAGAATTAATGGCCATCACCAGGAGCTAGGAAGAGGCAAGGAAGGATTTGCCCCACATGTCTCAGAGGGAGCATAGCCCTCTCTTGATTTTGGACTTCCAGTGTACAGAAATATGAAACAATAAATTTCGGGTGTTTTAAGCCACCCAGTTTGTGGTACTTTGTTACAGCAGCCCTAAAAAACTAAAAAAAATTCTGAGGTAGAATTTAGTGTGTGTGTGGGTGTGTACGTGTGTGTGTGTGTGTGTGTGTGTGTATGTGTTTTCATTGCAGAGGAAAAACACTGAGAATAAACCAGGTAGAAGAAAGCAAGGTAACTTTTTTATTTTGGTATCATTAATCTACAATTACAGGAGGAACATTATGTTTACTAGACTCCCCCCATCATCAAGTCCCCCCCATATACCCCATTACAGTCACTGTTGATCAGCATAGTAAGATGCTATAGAATCACTATCCCCGTGCCTCACCCCATACTACATTATGTCTGCTAATACTAATGCCCCCTTGTTTTCCCCCTTATCCTTCCCTTCCCACCCATCCTCCCCAGTCCCTTTCCCTTTGGTAGCAGGTAATCCATTCTTAGATTCTGTGATCTGCTGCTGTTTTGTTCCTTCAGTTTCTTTGTTCTTATACTCCACAGATGAGTGAAATCATTTGATACTTGTCTTTTTCTGCCTGGCTTATTTCACTGAGCATAATACCCTCTAGCTCCATCCATGTTGTTGCAAATGGTAGAATTTTTTTCTTCTTATGGCTGAATAATATTCCATTGTGTATATGTACCACATCTTCTTTATCCATTCATCTACTGATGGACACTTAGATTGCTTCCATTTCTTGGCTATTGTAAATAGTGCTGCAATAAACATAGGGGCGCATATGTCTTCTTCAAACTGTGCTCTTTCATTCTTTGGGTAAATTCCTAGGAGTGGAATTCCTGGGTCAAATGGTATTTCTATTTTGAGTTTTTTGAGGAACTCCACAATAGGTGAATAGTTTCCATTCCCACCAGTAGTGTAGGAGGGTTCCCCTTTCTCCAAAACCTCACCAACATTTGTTGTTTGTCTTTTGGATGGGGGCGATCCTAACTGGTGTGAAGTGATATCTCATTGTGGTTTTAATTTGCATTTCTCTGATGATTAACAATGTGGAGCATCTTTTCATGTGTCTGTTGGCCATCTGAATTTCTTCTTTGGAGAAGTGTCTGTTCAGATCCTCTGCCCATTTTTTAATTGGATTATTTGCTTTTTGTTTGTTGAGGTGCGTGAGCTCTTTGTATATTTTGGATGTCAACACTTTATCAGATCTGTCACTTATGAATGTATTCTCCCATACTGTGGGATGACTTTTTGTTCGATTGATGGTGTCCTTTGTTGTACAGAAGCTCTTCAGCTTGAAACAGTCCCACCTGTTCATTTTTCCTTTTGTTTCCCTTGCCCGGGGAGATATGTTTATGGAGAAGTCACTCATGTTTATGTCCAAGAGACTTTTGCCTATGTTTTTTTCTAAGAGTTTTATGGTTTCATGACTTACATTCAGGTCTTTGATCCATTTCGAATTTACTTTTGTGCATGGGGTTAGACAATGATCCAGTTTCATTCTCTTACATGTAGTTATCCTATTTTGCCAACACCAGCTGTTGAAAGGATGTCATTTCCCCATTGTATATCCATGGCTCCTTTATCATATATTAATTGACCATATATGCTTGGATTAATATCTGGACTCTCTATTCTGTTCCACTGGTCTGTGGGTCTATTTTTGTGCCAGTACCAAATTGTTTTGATTACTGTGGTTTTGTAGTAGAGCTTGAAGTCAGGGAGCATAATCCACCCAGCTTTATTCTTCCTTCTCAGGACTGCTTTGGCTATTCGGGGTCTTTTGTGGTTCCATATGAATTTAAAACTATTTGTTCCAGTTTGCTGAAGAATGCTGTTGGTATTTTGATGGGGATTGCACTGAATCTGTAAATTGCTTTAGGCAGGATGGCCATTTTGACAATATTAATTCTTCCTAGCCAAGAGCATGGGACGAGTTTCCATTTGTTAGTATCCTCTTTCATTTCTCTTAAGAGTGCCTTGTAGTTTTCAGTGTATATGTCTTTCACTTCCTTGGTTAGGTTTATTCTCAAGGTAACTTTTTATATGTACCTACATTAAGGAAATGACATTCCCTCTGGAGTTGACAGAGCCTCTCCAAACTCATCTCCTATTACTCTCCCTCCTACTTGCTGTGCTCCAGCTCACTAGTGTCCTGTCTGTGCATGGAACACTCTATCATGTTCCCTCCTTAGGGCCTTTGCAGTAGCTGCTCCTTCTGCCTGGAACATGCCCAAGGTAGTCCCTGACCTCCTTTCTAGTCTTAGTGAGACTGATGCTGGTCAGTCTATTTAACACCAAAATTGTACTCTTCCCACAGCCAGTACTCCCATTCCATTTACTAAGATCTCCTTTTTCTTTTACCATATTCTTATTGGCTTCTAATACTCAAGGAATTTATTTCTCTATTATATGTATTATTTATTGTCTGTCTCCTGCCATGCTAGACTAATAAGCTCCATAAGGGCAGAGATTTTCAATTCTTTTGTTTACTAATGTGAAAAGCATTTAGAATAGTACCTATTTCATAATAGGTCCTCAACAAAGATCTCTTTAAAATCCATTACATATTTATTTTTAATTAGGCCACAAAATAAGTTCCAATGAATTCAAGAAGATGGAAATCATATGAAGCATCTTTTCTGAGCACAATAGCATGAACCTTGAATTCAATTATGAGAAAAAAAACTAGAAAAAAACACAAACAGATGAAGGCTAAATAACATGCTACTAAACAACAAATGTGCCCATGAAAATCAAAGAGGAACTTTAAAAAAAATAGCTGGACACAAGTGAAAATAGAAACACAATGGTTCAAAGTCTTTGGGATACAGCAAAAATAGTCTAAGAGCTCTTGAATAGTTATTGTTTAAGAAACAAGAAAAATCTCAAACATTAACCCCATACCTAAAGGAACCAGAAAAAGAAGAAAAAAAATCCCAAAGTTAGTATAAGGAAAGAAATAATAATCAGAGCAGAAATACGTTAAAAAGCCTAAGAAATAAAAGAGAAGTACAATAAAACAAAGAACTGGATTTTTGCAATGATAAGCTGAACTGATAAACCTTCAGCCAGACACATCAGGAAAAAGACTCAAATAAATAAAATTACAAAGGAAAGAGAAGTTACAATTGACACCACAGAAATACAAAGGATTATAAGAGAATTATAAAACATTACATGTCAAAAAATGAGACAACCTAGAAGAAACAGATAAATACCTACAAGCATATAATCTTCCTAGACTGAACCAAGAAAAAGTAGAAAATCTTAAAAGAGTGATACATAATAATGAAAATAAATAAGCAATAAAAAAAATTCCCAACAAACAAAACTCTGAGAACGAGATGGATTCATAGGTAAGTTGTACCCAACATTTAAAGACAAGCTAATATTTATCCTTTTTAAATTATTCCAAAAACACAGAAGAGGAAGGAATGCTTCCAAATTCATTTTACAAAACTAGCATTATAATGTATCAAAACTAGACAGACACTACTAAAAAAATAAAATAAAATTTCAGACCAATATTCCTGAAGAACACAGATTCAAAAATCTTCAACAGGAGGCGCTCAAGATGGCAGTGTCATTAGGGCAGCAGAACTCTCCTCACAAAACCATATGTATTTTTGAAAATACAGCAAATACAACTATTCCTAAAAGAGAGACCAGAAGATACAGTACAACAGACAGGCTACATCTACATCTGCAAAAATTCAGCATCCCATGAAAAGGGTAAGATACACAGCCATGACCCGGTGGGACCTGAGCACCTGCGACCCCAGCTCACCAGCGGAAGGAAAAGAAAAAGAGTGGGGAGGGAGTGGAAGCACAAGTCTGATAAATAATCAGCCCTAGTAATCTGCACTGGGAGCAAAGACACACCTTGCATAGGGTACTGGATATTAGAGAAACAGAAAAGTAAAATCCGAAATGGAGACTGGGAGTGGGTCAACACAGCTGGCTCCCCTGGGACAAAAGAAAAGATGGCACTTTAAAAGTCTTAAAAGGACAGGGATTTAACAGGTGGACAAAATCAACCCAGCACACTCAGCCCAGCCCAGCAGGCTGGGAATCTTTAGGAACGTCAGGCCCCCTAACCCCTGGGTGGCAATGCAGCTCTGAAGCCCCCCATGGCAGCCTACCATTCACTCCTGACCACCAGTGCTGCAAGCAAACTGGGTGACTCGCCCACAGCAACCACACAGAGTCTTCTCCCAGTGCACAGCTAACCAAGACAGACCCAGAGGTTTCCCAACACAGGCAGAGGAAGCAAGAGGAAGATCAAAGGCATGAAGGGGCACCATTCTCACAGGAGAACACACGCAGGGCATCTGCAATCCCCCGCAGTACTCTAGGCTACTCCAAGGGCCTCCCCACCCAAGGCAGCTCAGCAGATTAACCCAGAGACTGCTCCCGGAGTGCGGGTAACTGGCACAGGCAACAGAGAAGGGCAAGGTGACCAGAAAGCAGGAAGGGACTTTGTTCTCATAGCTGACACACACACCACTAGCTGGCAATCACTTCTATCGCCACTAAAAGGCAGAAGAATCTGGTCCAGTCAAAAATCACTCAACCCTCGAGAGAGGGCCTGGCAAGACAGATATAACCAATCTTCCTGAAAGAGAATTCAAAATAAAAGTCATAACCATGCTTATGGACCTGCAGATAAATATGCAAGATCTAAGGGATGAAGTCTGGAGGGAGATAACAGAAATGAAACAAACAAAAGAAGGATGTACGAGCAGACTGGATGAGGTGCAGGAGACTGTTCATGGAATAGAAATCAGAGAAAAGGAATACAGAGAAGCTGATGTAGACAGAGATAAAAGGATTTCTAGAAATGAAAGAATATTAAGAGAACTGTGTGACCAATCCAAATGGAACAATATTTGCATTATAGGGGTACCAGAAGAAGAGAGACAAAAAGGGATAAAAGTGTCTTGGAAGAAATAATTGCTGAAAATTTTCCCATGCTGAGGAAAATAATAGTCTCCCACACCATGGAAGCCCACAGATCTCCCAACAAAAGGGACCCAAAGAGGACAGCAGTAAGACATGTAATAATTAAAATGGAAAACATCAAACACAAGGTAAGGGTATTAAAGGCAGCCAGAGAGAGAAAAAAGATCACTGACAAAGGAAAACCCACCAGGCTATCAGACTTCTCTCAACAGAAACCTTACAGGCCAGAAGAGAATGGCATGATATATTTAATGCAATGAAACAGAAGGGCCCTGAACCAAGAATACTGCATCCAGCAAGATTATGATTTAAATATGAAGGAGGGATTAAACAATTTCCAGATAAGCAGAAGGTGTGGGAATTTACCTCTCACAAACAACCTCTACAGGGTATTTTAAAGGGACTGCTCTAGAAGGAAGTACTCCAAAGGCTAAATAGATGTCAACAGAGAAAATAAAACCACAGCAAAGCAAGCAGACCAATCAAATACTAACTAAACACAAAAAATAAAAACAGCTATTTATAAAAGCAGTCAAAGGAAACACAAAAGAGTACAGAATGAAACACCTAACATATAAAGAGTGGAGGAGGAAGAATAAGAAGGGAGAGAAATAAAGAATTATCAGACTGTGTTTATAATAGCATAATAACTGAGTTAAAGTTACACACATAGATAGTAAAGAACCTACCCTTGAGCCTCTGGTAACCACAAATCCAAAGCCTGCAATGGAAATAAGTACCTATCTATCGATAATCACCCTAAATGTAAATGGACTGAATGCACCAATCAAAAGACACAGAGTAACAGAATGGATAAAAAAGCAAGACCCATCTATATGCTACTTACAAGAGACTCACTCACCTCAACTCCAAAGACATACACACACTAAAAGTGAAGGGATGGAAAAAGATATTTCATGCAAACAATAGGGAGAAAAAAGCAGGTATTGCAGTACTTGTATCAGACAAAATAGACTTCAAAACAAACAAATTAACAAGAGATAAAGAAGGATATTACATAATGATAAAGGGGTCAGTCCAATAAGAGGATATAACCACTCTAAATATATAGGCACCCAACACAGGAGCACAGACATATGTGACACAAATACTAACAGAATTAAAGGGGGAAATAGAATGCAAGTATTCATTTTTAGGAGACTTCAACACACCACTCACTCCAAAGGACAGGTCAAACAGACAGAAAATAAGTAAGGACACAGAGGCACTGAACAACACACTAGAACAGATGGCCCTAACAGACATTTACAGGACTCTCCACCCAAAAGAAGCAGGATACACATTCTTCTCAAGTGCACATGGAACATTTTCAAGAATAGACCACATACTAGGTCACAAAAAGAGCTTCAGTCAATTCAAAAACAGTAAAATTCTACCAACCAACTTCTCACATCACAAAGGTATAAAACTAAAAATAAATTTTACAAAGAAAACAAAAAGGCTCACAAATACATGGAGGCTTAACAACATGCTCCTAAATAATCAATGAATCAATGAACAAATTAAAATAGAGAGCAAGCAATATATGGAAACAAATGAAATCAACAGCACAAAGCCCCAACTTCTGTGGGACGCAGCGAAGGCAGTTCTAAGAGGAAAGTTTATAGCAATCCAGGCCTATTTAAAGAAGGAAGAACAATCCCAAATGAATAGTCTAAAGTCACAATTACTGAAACTGGAAAAAGGAGAACAAATGAGGCCCAAAGTCAGCAGAAGAAGGGACATAATACAGATCAGAGAATAAATAAATAAAATTGAGAACAATAAAAAATCAATGAAACCAAGAGCTGGTTCTTTGAGAAAATAAACAAAATAGATAAATCCCTAGCCAGACTTACTAAGAGAAACAGAGAATCCACACACATAAACAGAATCAGAAATGAGAAAGGAAAAATCACGATGGGCACCACAGAAATACAAAGAATTATTAGATAATACTATGAAAATCTATATGCTAACAAGCAGGATAACCTAGAAGAAATGGACAACTTCCTAGAAAAACACAACCTTCCAAGACTGACCAAGGAAGAAACAGGAAATCTAAACAGACCAATTGCCAGCAATGAAATTGAATCAGTAATCAAAAAACTACTTAAGAACAAAACTCCCAGGCCAGATGGATTCAGCACTGAATTTTATCAGACATTTAGAGAAGACATAATACCTATTGTCCTTAAAGTTTTCCAGATTATATTACTTCCAAACTTATTCTATGAAGCCAGCGTGACTCTAATACCAAAACCAGGCAAAGACCCCACAAAAAAAGAAAATTACAGACCAATATCCCTGATGAACATAGGTGCAAAAATACTCAACAAAATATTAGCAAACCGAAATCAAAAACACATCAAAAGGATCATATTCCATGATCAAGTGGAATTCATCTCAGGGATGCAAGGATGGTAAAACATTTGAAATTCCATCAACATCATCCACCATTATCAACAAAAACCATATGATCATCACCATACATGCTGAAAAAGCATTCAACAAAATTCAACATCCATTCATGATAAAAACTCTCAACAAAATGGGAATAGAGGGCAAGTATCTCAACATAATAAAGGCCAAATATGACAAATCCACAGACAACATCATACTTAATAGCAAGAAGCTGAAAGCTTTTCACCTATGATTGGGAACAAGACAGGGATGCCCACTCTCCCACTTTTTTTCAACATAGTACTTGAGGTCCTAGCCATGGCAATCAGACAAAACAAAGAAATACAAGGCATCCAGACTGTTAAAGAAGAAGTCAAAGTGTCAGAATTTGCAGATGACATGATATTTTACATAAAAACCCCAAGGTCTCCACTCCAGAACTACTAGAACTAATATTTGAATTCAGCAAAATTGTGGGATACAAAATTAATACACAGAAATGTGTTGCTATCCTATGCACTAATGATGAACTAGCAGAAAGAGAAATCAGGAAAACAATTCTATTCACAATTGCATCAAAAAGAATAAAATACCTAGGAATAAATCTAACCAAGGAAGTGAAAGACCTATACCCTGAAAACTACAAGACACTCTTTTAAGAGAAATTAAAGAGTATGCTAAAAAATGGAAACTCATCCCATGCTCTTGGCTAGGAAGAATTAATATTGTCAAAATGGTCATCCTGTCTAAAGCCATCTACAGATTCAACACAATCCCCATCAAAATACCAACAGCATTCTTCAACAAACTGGAACAAATTGTTCTAAAATTCATATGGAACCACAAAAGACCCTGAGTAGCTAAAGCAATCCTGAGAAAGAAGAATAAAGCTGGGGGGGATTATGCTCCCCCACTTCAAGCTCTACTACAGCACCACAGTAATCAAGACAATTTAGTACTGTCATAAGAACAGCGCTATAGGTCAATGGAACAGAAAAGAGTACAGATATAAAACCACACATATATGGCCAGTTAATATATGATAAAGGAGCCACGGACATACAATGGAGAAAGGACAGCCTCTTCAACAACTGGTGTTGGCAAAACTGGACAGTTATGTGTAAGAGACTGAAACTGGATTACTGTCTAACTCCATACACAAAAGTAAACTTGAAATAGATCAAAGATTTAAGAGTAAGTTATGAAACCATAAAACTCTTAGAAGAAAACACAGGCAAAACTCTCTTGAACATAAACATGAGCAACTTTTTCATAAACATATCTCCTCTGGCAAGGGAAACAAACATAAAAATGAACAAGTGGGACTATATCAAACTAAAAAGCTACTGTACAGCAAAGCACACCATCGGTAGAACAAAAAGACATCCTACAGTATGGGAGAATATATTCATAAATGACATATCCAAGAAGGGGTTAACATCCAAAATACATGAAGAACGCACATACCTCAACACCCAAAAAGCAAATAACCTGATTAAAAACTGGGCAGAGGATCTAAACAGACACTTCTCCAAAGAAGAGGGCCAACAGGCACAAGAAAAGATGTTCCACATCGCTAATTATCAGAGAAATGCATATTAAAACCACAATGAGATATCACCTCACACCAGTTAGGACAGCCAACATCCAAAAGACAAGCAACAACAAATGCTGGCAAGGATGCAGAGAAAGGGGAACCCTCCTACACTGTTGGTGGGAATGTAAATTAGTTCTACCATTGTGGAAAGCAATATAGAGGTTCCTCAAAAAACTAAACATCTTCATGGTAAAAACTCTCAACAAAAAGGGCATAGAGGGCAAGTACCTCAACATAATAAAGGCCATATATGATAAACCCACAGTTAACATCATACTGAACAGCGAGAGGCTGAAAGCTTTTTCTCTGAGATCGGGAACAAGACAGGGATGCCCACTCTCCCCACTGTTATTCAACTTGGTACTGGAGGTCCTAGCCACGGCAATCAAACAAAACAAAGAAATACAAGGAATTCAGATTGGTAAAGAAGAAGTCAAACTGTCACTCTTTGCAGATGACATGACATTGTACATAAAAACCCCTCAAGACTCCACTGCAAAACTACTAGAACTAATATTGGAATTCAGCAAAGTTGCAGGATACAAAATTAACACACAGAAATCTGTAGCTTTCCTATACACTAACAATGAACTAATAGAAAGAGAAATCAGGAAAACAATTCCATTCACAATAGCATCAAAAAGAATAAAATACCTAGGAATAAACCTAACCAAGGAAGTGAAAGACCTATACCCTGAAAACTACATGACACTCTTAAGAGAAATTAAAGAGGTCACTAACAAATGGAAACTCATCCCATGCTCCTGGCTAGGAAGAATTAATATCGTCAAAATGGCCATCCTGCCCAAAGCAATATACAGATTCGATGCAATCCCTATCAAATTACCAACAGCATTCTTCAATGAACTGGAACAAATAGTTCTAAAATTCATATGGAACTGTCAAAGACCCCGAATAGCCAAAGCAATCCTGAGAAGGAAGAATAAAGTGGGGGGGATCTCACTCCCCAACTTCAAGATCTACTACAAAGCCACATAATCAAGACAATTTGGTACTGGCACAAGAACAGAGCCACAGACCAGTGGAACAGAATAGAGACTCCAGACATTAATCCGAACATATATGGCCAATAAATATTTGATAAAGGAGCCATGGACATACAATGGGGACATGACAGTCTCTTCAACAGATGGTGCTGGTAAAACTGGACAGCTACATGTAAGAGAATGAAACTGGATCACTGTCTAACCCCATAAACAAAAGTAAAGTCCAAAGGGATCAAAGACCTGAATGTAAGTCATAAAACCATAAAACTCTTAGAAAAAAACATAGGCAAAAATCTCATGGACATAAACATGAGTGACTTCTTCATGAACATATCTCCCCAGGCAAGGGAAACAAAGGCAAAAATGAACAAGTGAGTGGGACTATATCAAGCTAAAAAGCTTCTGTACAGCAAAGGACACCATCAATAGAACAAAAAGGTATCCTACAGTATGGGAGAACATATTCATAAATGACAGATCCAATAAAGGATTGACATCCAAAATATATAAAGAGCTCACACGCCTCAACAAACAAAAAGCAAATAATCCAATTAAAAAATGGGCAGAGGAGCTGAATAGACAGTTCTCTAAAGAAGAAATCCAGATGGCCCACAGGCACATGAAAAGATGCTCCACATCGCTAATCATCAGAGAAATGCAAATTAAAACCACAATGAGATATCACCTCACACCAGTAAGGATCACCATCATCGAAAAGACAAACAACAACAAATGTTGGCAAGGTTGCGGAGAAAGGGGTACCCTCCTACACTGCTGGTGGGAATGTAAACTAGTTCAGCCATTGTGGAAAGCAGTATGGAGGTTCCTCAGAATGCTTGAAACAGAAATACAATTTGACCCAGGAATTCCACTCCTAGGAATTTACCCTAAGAATGAAGCCCTCCAGTTTGAAAAAGACAGATGCACCCCTATGTTTATTGCTGCACTGTTTACAATAGCCAAGATATGGAAGCAACGTAAATGTCCATCAGTAGATGAATGGATAAAGAAGATGTGGTACATATATATACACAGTGGAATATTATGCAGCCATAAGAAAAAAACAGATCCTACCATTTGCAGCAACATGGATGGAGCTAGAGGGTATTATGCTCAGTGAAATAAGCCAGGCAGAAAAAGACAAGTATCAAATGATTTCACTCATCTGTGGAGTATAAGCGCAAAGAAAAAACTGAAGGAACAAAACAGCAGCAGATTCACAGAACCCAAGAATGGACTAACAGTTACCAAAGGGAAAGGGACTGGGGGGGATGAGTGGGAAGGGAAGGATACGGGGAAAAAGGGGCATTACAATTAGCACACATAATGTAGGGGGGGGCACAAGGAAGGCAGTATAGCACAGAGAAGACAAGTAGTGATTCTATAGCATCTTACTACACTGATTGACAGTGACTGTAATTAGGTATGTAGTGGGGACTTGATAATAGGGGAGAATATAGTAACCACAATGTTGCTCATTTGAAACCTGAGCATAAGATTGTATATCAATGATAACTTAATTAAAAAAAAAAAAGAAATATCATACAACCCAGTAATTCCACTTCTCATTATTTACTCCAAGAAAACAAACCACCAATTCAAAAAGATATATGCACTACTGTTTATTGCAATAGCCTAGATATGAAGACCACTACGTGTCCATCTACGGATGAATGGGTGAAGAAGATGAGGTATACATGTATAACGAAATACTAGTCAGCCATAAAAAAGAATGAAATCTTGCCATTTGTGATGACATGCATGGATGTAGAGGGTATTATATTAAGTGCAGCAAGTTCGACAGAACACAACAAATATTGTATGATTTCACTTATAATTGGAATCTAAGAAATAAAATGAACAAAAAAACAGTAATAGACTCAGAAATACAAAAAAACACACTGGTGGCTGGCTACAAGAGTGGAGTGGACTGGGAGGGTAGCTGAACCAGGTGAAAGGAATTAGAAATAAACTTCCAATTATAAAATAATCATTTTATTTTTTAGTCATGAGCATGAAAAATAGAGTATAGGGAATATAGTCAATAACATTGTAATAACTGTGTGAGGACAAATGATAACTACATTTATTTTACTAAGCATACCATAATGTTCAGTTGTGAATTACTATGTTATATACCTGAAACTAATATAATACATCAAACATTTCATTAAAAAAAAAATTTTTAATACATTACATATTTATTTTTAACTAACCACTTTACAGAAACAGAAGCTGTACATGTGCATTGTAAAACATCCAAAAAATTAAGACTTCAAATTCCCACCATCCAGTAAAATATCCAAAATTACAACAAACTAGAATTTTTTTTACCTTCATTTAAGTGACTCCCTAAGGAATTTCGTCTCTTGAGGAAATATTTAATTTTGTCTTGAGGTGGGATAACATCCACCGCATAAAGCATGACATATGGATTAAATAAAATAATGTATCCAAATACAGAATAGAGCTACCATAACAATACAAGTATTGTTATTTTCTTTCCTATGATCTTGTCTTTAACTTTCATCCTTTCCCGCAACTTCTAAAAAGTGAGTAGCAGATATCTACAGCGAAAAAAATGGCATAATATTATTCTTTCCGAGGAGGCAGGTGGGGAATGTCTCCACTCCCAGTGCTCGAGATGAAGCCCGCACATTCACCGTACCAAGCTCTCTGGTCCAAATGCCCCATGAGACACAAGGCCACAAACCACACCACAGAATTTTATAACAGCAACAAAAAAATAATCAATGGTAACTACATTTTGATTTTACACTCTTCCACTTACAAAGCTTTTTCATATGAAATTTGCTCTTATAGATGGAAGAAGTGTGGCTCAGAAAACTAAAGTGACTTGTCCAAGTTTACATAGCTGATAGGAAGAGCTGGGAATTAAATCTATTAAATCTAGCATTAGAAGATCTTCATGACAAGGGTCTTTTAACTTGATATTTAGTGACATGCATATTATTCCCCATCTCTAGAGTCCCACTCACAATAAATGAAACACTCTTAAGTGCTTTTTCCACAAGCTACTTCCCTCTCCATCCTCTAACAAATGACTTACCTATTTGAGGAGTCACAGATCCTTTCCTTGTGGGGTGACTCTCCACGAAAAGTTTCTTCTTGTTAAAAGGAAAATTCACCTTCAGTGGCAAGTGTGCCAGGAAATGGAGTATATAATTGAGAAAGCCTGGGAATCACTGCTTTTGTGAACTGTTGAGAAAAAATAAAATATCAAGAGTTTATATCTTCAATCCTCTCTAGGGATGCCTTCAGAATCAATCTCTTTTCCATTTCTTGGCAAAAGTCAGCACAAAAGAGGTTTTTTTTTGTCGAGGTTTCCAGTGAGGTTTAGTTATATTAAAATTACATTCAGTAGCCTAAATTTATTCTGGGGCCTAAATACATTTATTATAAACTGTTTCTATGTTTGAAGGCACTGAAAGAATCATATCGATGAATACTAAGGCTCCCATTCTTCTTACATACAGAATTCTCAGATTTCTCCTGCTTTCTTTAGCTAAAAATCCAAGGAACTAGAAGATACAAATTCAATCTAGCAGAGAACTTAAGGCAGATTATTTTTTCTTCCAGAGGTACCAAAGTAACTTTTCATTCAAATACCAGTCATAGAGCTAATTAGGTTAATGGGCTCCCTGTGGGTAGTGTATGCACAATGCTTTCTAAACTTGCCAGAATAAAAACCATAGCATAATGACTATAGATTTTAACTGGGATGCACATGGGAGATGTCTAAAAAAACAACCCCAGATTTAAATATGCCTGATGCAAAGTCCAAGAAAAGAAGACAATTTTCTGGGGCAACAATACAGGAAGAAATCTCTCCAAATTTTGGGATCACAATGGGTGTCTGGCCCTTATGAGGAGTTAACTATATGGGATCAGAGAAGGACTCCCAATTCTAGCTGAGGGACTGGCCTGTATCAGAACACAAACATAAAAACTGTATACAATTATTTTCAAAACCTGTTTAAAATGCTACCAAGGCAGCCAGAACATAAGAGGCCAAGATCTTATGGAAAAGAGAAATAAAACTGAGGCAAGTCATTGTGTCATTTTTCCTTTCAAAACATCTACAGACCTTTAAGAGGCACAGAACAAAACTGTTGGGAAGCCAAGCAGAAAGCAGCTACTTAGAGACACATAAAGTGAGCAGACATTTTGGCAGACTCACATGGCTGAGGAGACCCCAAAGAGAAGGGAAGTATGCACAAGTGAGCCTGACATTCTGCCTCTCAGCATTTGCTAATTGATAAGTGATGTAAACCAAGAAAAAAGCAGCAAATAAAAGCTGGCTGGGGACTTAAACAGAGCTTTCGACAGTTTCATGGTGCTGATGCAATGAAAATTAAGAGTTCAGGGTCCATCAAAAAAAAAAGAAGAGCCCTGGTAAATATCCCCTGCTTTTAGTTAGGACCTCTGAAGGGCTACATCCTAGGATGAAGGCCTAAAAAATCATAACCAAGCCCCAAACCAATTCAACCCCTCACTGGGGTAAGGTCTGCCGTACTTTAACTACATATCAGAAGCAAAAGAAAGCCTTCTGGAGAAAAATACCAGCATCCACAGCCTATAATTCTTTATACATAACATCCTGCATTCAGTCAACAAGGCATACCAGAATACAGGTCCAAAAACAGACCCAGAGGTGGCCCAGTTGTAGAATAGTCTTTAAAATTGATTAATGTGCTCAAAATTTTAAAGATTATAAATATTTTAACACACATCTCTCAGTAACTCACAGAAAAAGCAAAAAAAAAGTGAGTAAGGATACAAAGATTTGAACAACACAATTAATGAACTCAACTTTAGTAACCTAGATAGAACACTGCACCCAACAACCGTGACTTCATATTCTTTTAAGGTACACATGAAACATGTTTACAGAAATTAACCATATGTAGGAAGTTTCAAGAAATTTCAACAAATGGAAACCATTAAGGACTATTTTGAAATACTATTTCACAGGAAATTGCAAAAACAGTACCATTTTTTATGAAGTGAAATTTACATACAGAAAATACACTGCTTTTAAGTGTATAAAATAAAAATAAAGAGCATTTTCATCACTTTACGGAAGTTCCCTCAGGTCCTTTTCAGTCAAGTCCCAAATCTCAGAGGCAACCACTGTTCTCAATTCTATTACCATAGGTCAGTTTTGCCATGTTTGAACGTCATACAAATGGGCTCAAATGGAATGTACTCTTTTATGTTTGTCTGTATTTACTCGGCATAATGTCTCCGAGATTCACCTACACTGATGAGTGCATCAGTAGTTTACTCCTTTTTTATTGCTGAGCATGACTATTCTCATTTTATTCCTATGCATGACTATGGTCCATTGTACAAAAATACCACAACGTATAATATATTCTCTTATGGATGGACATTTGGTTGTTTCCATTTTAGGGATATTATAAATAAAGCTGCTATAAATATTCTTGAACAAGTCTTTTTGTGAACATATATTTCATTTCTCTTGAGTAAATAACTAGAAGTGGAACTGCTAAAGTACAGGGTTTGATGAATGTTTAGCTTTATAAGAAACTGCCATTTTCCCAAAATGGCTGCATCATTTTATATTCCCACCAGTAACACATATTAGTCTTTGTTGACACAGCCTCATCAATGTTTGGTGTTAGCAGTCTTTTAGTTTGAGCCATTCTAGTGTGAGGTTTTGATTTGCCTTCCCCTGATGACTAATGATGATAGCTTTTTGTGTATCTTCTATTGTGCAGTGTCTGTTGCAAGTCTTTTGTCCATTTATTAAAATGTTTTAGTATTGATTTACAGGAGTTTTTATATGATTGTATATATGGTACCAGTCCTTTGTTAAATACATGTATTACAGATATTTTCTCCCAGTCTGTGATTTGCCTTTTCAATTTCTAACAGTCGTTCAATGAGTCAAAGTTTTTAATATTGATGACCTCCAGTTGATCATTTCTTTATATTTAGAGCTTTTGGTATCATTTTACAAATCTTTGCCTACTTTAAAGTCTGAAAGATATTCTCCTGTTTTTTTCTAGAAGTTTTATAGTTTTAGCTTTATGATCTACCTCAAACTAATTTCTGTTTGTGGTGTAATGTAGGGGTAAGAGGTTAATTTCCCTCTCACTTATTTCAGCAACATTTGTTGAAAAGAACTTCCCTTTCCCATTAAATTGTTACAGCATCTTCATTGATTGACATATAGCACAATACATTTTCAATTAAGACAGAAATCAATATAAAAATGATATCAGAGAATCCACAAATGTTTTAAAAATAAATAGCACATCAAAATAATTCATGGGTCAAAGAAGAAATCACAGTGGTAGTTTTTGACTCAATGCAATGAGAATTTAAAAGTGGTGGAATGTAGGTAAAGCTTTATTTAAAAAGAATATATTAGTAAAATACAGTCATTAATAAAATATATTTTTATATTACTATTAGCATATATAGTATTTATATATCCATCTCAAGGAAGTAGAAGAAAACCAGACATAATTTCAAAGAAAGAAAGAAGTTAAATAATAAGAGTAGTAATCAGTGAACTAGAAAACCATAAGAAAAGTCAACAAAGGCAAAAAGCTGGTTCTTTGAAGAAAACTAGTAACACTAATAAAGCTCTTTAATAGGCCCCCAAAAAGCAGAGCCAAAGGTTCTCATATCAACTCTCTTATCTAAGAGTCTTTTCCCTCCATCACACTAATTTCAGACTGATCAAGTGTCCCCATTTCCTCTATTACTCCCAAAGACAAGCCCAGAGCCTATTTTGTTTTTATTATTTACAGAGAAACAAATACAGAATAACAGAAATAAACATGGGGGATATTGCAAAGTTTCCACCATCTCTAAAATGAGGTCTTTGTCAGCAACATTATGAGGTTAAAACAATACTGATCTAATATTTGAAAATACAGCCTTCAAGACGTGAAACTGTCAATAAGGCTTTTTGAAATACTGATTTACATCCACTAAATTAGGAGCGACTTCAAAGTGCATAGTGTGCCTTAAAAAGCAACTAACAACACTACAAAGAATATGATATGCAAGACATTTTAAATTAAGTTTCCAGAATATAAATATAAATCTCTCTATATTTTTCACTAATGTTAAGTCACTATGGTACTCAATACAATATTTATATAATAAGTATTTTCAAACAAAAAACAAAAACCTACAAACCATTGCAAAATAGTCTCTCTGCCACTGTAAGAAATTATTTAAATAATACACAAAAATCAAACATTTGTATTAATAATTTACCAATAATTAAATAATGCATAGATAAAATAGGCCATCAATCAAATTCATTCTGTAGTCAACAGCTGAAGAAAATATTGGTGGAGATTTGAGAAACTAAATATTTCTAAGTTATTCAACATGGAAAATTTATCAAACTCTGATGAAAGTACAGTTGTTTCTGTCTGAATAATGAAGAACATAAAGAATTACTTTTTTAATGAGCCACTAAAAAAAGAAGCACAGTAGAAAAAATATGTGTTCTACAAATAAATGACTTCTTTAATAGAAACAATGTTTTATGGAGAGCTTATTACACTGATTGAGTAGAGTGAAAAAAGGAGTTCAGGAGAGGATAATACCACACATGAAATACATCCATTTCACCATTCATAGGCAAGTTATAGAAAACAAGGTGAATTCAGAGGGTGCCAAGTGCTATAGAACGTGACTAGCAGAGTTAATTTAATAGAATAATTATAAAACCCTGTAATAACATGGGGAATGATCATGAATATCTTTTATACCACACAGTGGTTCCTTGGTTATTTCATATCATCACACCAGAAGAGTTGTCAAATTTTAAGTCACCATTTTTCAAAGAACTAGAGGAAATAATCCTAAAATTCACATGGAACCACAAAAAACCTCAAATAGCCAAAGCAATCCTAAGGAAGAACAAAGCTGGTGGTATCATGCTCCCTGACTTCAAGCTATATTACAAAACTACAGTAATCAAAACAGTATGGCACTGGCACAAGAACAGACCCATAGACCAATGGAACAGAAAAGAGAGACCACATAAACCTATGCATTTATGTTCAATCAATACATGATAAAAGAGCTATGAATATGCAATAGGGAAAAGACAGTCTCTTTAATTATTGGTGTTGGTAAAACTGGACAGCTACATGGAAGAGAATGAGATAGGATTAATGTCTGACTCCATACATGAAAGTAAACTTGAAATGGATTAAAGACCTAAATCTAAGACATGAAAGCATAAAACTCTTAGAAAACATAGGCAAAAATCCCTTGAACATAAGCATGACCAATTTTTTTTATGGACATATTCCTTGGGCAAGGGAAGCAAAATGAAAAATGAACAAGTGGGACTACCTCAAACTAAAAACCCTCTGTACAGCAAAGGACACCATCAGCAGAACAAAAAGGCATCCTACAGTATGGGAGAATATATTCATAAATGATTTATCTGATAAGGGGTTAACATCCAAAATATATAAAGAACTCATATGACTCAACATGAAAAAAAAATATTTGATTAAAAAATGGGTGGTGGAGAACCCAAACAGACATTTCTCAAAAGAAATGCAGATGGCCAACAGCAGATGAAAGGATGCTCCACATCACTAACAGTCAGCGAAGTGCAAATCAAAACCACAATGAGGTATCACCTCAAACCAGTTAGAAAGGCCACTAACCAAAAGACAAGAAATAACAAGTGTTGGTGACATGTGGAGAAATGGGAACCCTCCTACACTGTTGGTGGGAATGTCAATTGGTGCAGCCACTGTAGAAATCAGTATGGAGCTTACTCAAAAAACTGAAAATAGAAATACCGAACAATCCAAATAATTCCACTTCTAGGAATTTACCTGAAGTAAACACAATCCTATCCTTGATTCAAAAAGATGTATGCACCCTGTGTTTATCACTGCATTATCTAAAATATCCAAGATATGGAAGCAATCAAACTGTCCATCAATAGATGAATGGATAAAGAAGAGGTGGTACATATACACAATGCACTATTATTCAGTCATAAAAAAGAAAGAAATCTTGCCATTTGCAACAATATGGATGGATCTAGAGGGTATTATGCTAAGTGGAGAAAGACAAATACCATATGATTTCACTTATTTATAAAGTGAACAAAAGAGCAGTAGACTCATAAGCACTGAGCAGTGCCTGGTGATTATTGTGGGGGGAGGATTGGGAAGAGCAGGTGGGGAGGGGGAAGGGGATAAAAGGACAAAAAGTATTCTCAACTGTAATGTAAGTTGGTCATGGGGATGATACATCATGGAGAATATAGCCAATGATTCTGCAACATCTTTCTAGGCTGACAGACCAGTAAGTGCACTGGCTGGGGTGAGGATTTAATAATATGGGTAACTATTAAACCACTCTGCTATATACTTGAAACCAATATAAGATTTTATATCAACTATACTTCAATTTAAAAAAAGAATTTTTATTATATTAAACTTAAAAAATATTTAAGTCCCCTCACATTTTTGCTTTAGCAAAAAGACAGTGTTCTAAAATACCCTGAATGCTTCAGTGATGGTAACTGTCATGCTTCCACAGAGATATTTTTGGTGAAGAAAATGTTTTATCTATTTTTTTCAAAAACACTTTCTAATTTACAATACTGCTGACAGCCAGTTGATATTCACTTTCTGACAAGGTTGATGCTTTAACAATGAGTGGTAAGTAACTACTTTTCAAGAAATCATTCATGGGAAGAATATTTGGAAACAGGTATTTGAAGAGATTTCTGTCAGGTGATTTTTGCCAAAGATGGTCGAAGTCATCACTTTGAAAGCCATCCCTGAGCTCCCTCTTTCTCATTTCCCACAGCTAACTGTCAGCAAATCTTGTTTGAGCTACTTTCAAGATACACCAAGAACCTAACCACTTGTCATGTCCACAATGCCACTGGCTAGTCCTGACACCACCCTCTCAGGCTAGGCTGGGGCAGCAGCTTCACAGCTGGTTTCCTTTCTTATATTCCCCCCAACTCTACCACACCACTGCCTGCAGCAGCCACGGCCACCTTATTAACACCTATGTTAAATCATGAAATGGCTGCTCAAAACCATCTAATGTTTCCCATGTCACAAAGTAAAAGTCAAATTTCCTACAATTGCCTACACATCCCTACGTGTTTTGACCATAACCTTACTGACATTTTCTGTTACTGCCTTTTCTTACTCCATTCCAGGTTCAAAGATGCTGTGTCTCAAAGAGGCCACACACACTCTGCCTCAGGGCCTTTGCATTGGCTGTTCCATTTGCCTGGAAAACTTCCCCAGGTATCTTCCCTCATCACCTTCAGGTCTTTACTTAAACATCACCTTTCCCTAGAGCCTTCCTTAGTCTCCCTATCTAAAATAGCAACTATGCCCAAAAAATCCCACTCTTCTTCTTTGCTTTATTTTTCTAATGCTTATTACCAGCCAACATATTTTAACTATACCTGCTTATCTATTTATTGCCTACCTTCCTCTCCCACTGAATGAGGCAGGAAATTTGGTGTGTTGTATGTTGCCTGTTCTATCACCAAAGCCTAGAACAATGCCTAGCACTATACTTGAATATGAGAATGCTGAAAGACTGAGTAGTCTATAAAAACCTTCATATCTACACTCTTAAAAAAACTTGGAAACAGAATTTTCTAAATCTTCCAAATGAACTTTAGTGACTTTTGAACTCTGTTAGAAATATAAAAATATAATACCTTAGTAATAATTTGCAAGAATTAATAAATGACATGAGAAAATAAAAATTAGTAAGTGAACTGAAACCAACCCTTAGCATAGTTGGTGGCTATGATGAACAAACATGATTTGCTAAAAGTACGGCCAGTGATGCCATTCTTGCATTTGGATCAGTATTTGATCCATGTCTCTGAGTTATCTTTTTTAGCTTTTATAACCACACCATCAAATGTCTGTATCACAGAGTGTTAAACTGAAACAAAGCAAAAGATGCCACCATATATTCAATTATTGTGCTCTTAATTTCCACAAAGGGAATTTTTTTGTACTGTTAATCAATAAAATAAAAAATGTAAGTTTTTTATTTTCATCTCACCCTTAATGTCAATTTTGTGAATGTTTTATGATACTCAAAATACTCATATATCCAATATTTTTAAACAATCATAGGAAGTGAATCTTCATTTATAGCTTGGAAACCACTGTGCTAGACTGGCACTGGGAAGGAAGAGGCACATCATGCCTTAGTTGATAAAAACAGAAAAATCATCAAATAATTACGAATAGTAAGCATTATGACTGGCTTCTGCCCTCCTCTGCAGCTCTGTCCCTCACTGCTGCCCAAATGAGTTAAACTCTACAAAGTTTATGCTCCAGCAAGCAAACTTCTGGTTATTTGTAACACACAGGTTTTGATTCTGGGCCCCTCTGCTTGGAGCTACGGTTGTCAGGTAAAATACAGGCCGCCCAAGTTGTATTTGAAGTTCAGGAAAATAATAACGTTTTTAGTATAAGTAGGTTTCATGCAGTATTTGGGGGTCCTGTATTTTATGTGGCAACTTCTGTGCAATGGAAACCCATAAGCAGGGCCCCTAACTCAGACTGAATTGGAAATGCTTCCCAAACGAGATAATACTTCAGAGGATATTTGTCTCCCATTTCCTTTTCTTAGGCAAACTGAACTCTTAAAGTCTAAAACATTGATGGTAATTTAATATTAGTAATTTGGAAGATACCTTTGGCTACTTTACCAAGATTTTAAAATAAAAGTGGAGTAAGGAATCTTAGAATACAGTAACATACTCTATTTGAGAGGATTCATTTAGTTGTATATAACAGAAACCATTTTAAGCAGGCTTGAGAAAAAAATAAAATCTATTATAATTATACTTAGATATAAAAAAAATAGAACTTTGCAATAGGCACAAAACTTGGCTGCAGAAAAATTTAAAACCTGGAACTACAGAGCTGTCAGAACCAGGGAGAGAACTCTGTTCATTTCTCATTTGTAGCTACTTTTTTTTTTCTCTCTCTCTCTACAGGTCTTTTGTTTTTCCTGGTAGGCAGGCAGGAGATGGTCTTGCCACATCTTTTTTATCTCTTCTGTTTAATAGTACAGCCCAGATTAAGGTTCAAATCTCTTATTTCCAGCTAAAAATTTCCATCCACAAGAAGGACACTGGGCCCAGTTTGGGTCAGTACTGTTTACTATAGTCTGAGAGACAAAGTTACATTGTATAAACATGAGCACCAGGAAATCAACTGGTGATTACAAGTAAGGGAATTGCAATTCCCAAAGAAAAAGAAATTTTAAGTATTGAAGTCTGGGCAAATATCACAAACTGGCATCCAGAACATACAGCCAAGTGTGGGCTATAGGGAACACTCACATACACTACCACCCTGCACAACTGGGACTCTGCCACTACCACCAGCACCATTTACCACCACCACCACCACCTCTACCACCACCCACCACCACCACTAACCATGACTTCCACCACTACCACCATCACCATCATGACCACCCACACCTTCACATAGTGCACATTCTTCTTCCAATTTCCACTGTTTTTATCAAGAAAAGAATCCTTTCCCGGCTTCAAGGAAGAGATAGGGCAACTAAAAACTGAGGTCTTAGTCTCTGGACAGGCCCATGCCTTCCTAATGTACAATGGATGTCAGTCTGCACAACAGGATTATCACAGGATAGAGAAGGGTCTCTAAAATTTTTGTTTTCAAAGTCAGTAGGACATCAAGAGGTTGTAATTAAATAGTTCACAGTGTTTAATGTTGTAAAATAAATACAGAAAACAGGCATTATTACTTATCCCTTCCAGTATTTCTTCTGATTCAGGTTTGCCACAGTGAGATTAAAGAACAAACACAGAATCCTTTTCACCTACACTCCAAAGGCAAACACAAAAAGGAAACAGTCAGCCATTTTCTGGGTGGCTGGGACAAGAATAATTATCAATTTCAATTTCCCTAGAAAAACAATAAAGGCAGAAGGCAGCAGCAAGAGCCAGAAAGGAAGAAGACACTCCTCAAAAACTTTCATAAATTCTCTTCATTCTTTTCTCCATCTAGTGGCAACTGAGAACTAAGTTTAAATAAAAGCACTGAGCAGAACTTTCTAGAGGTCTTCCCATAACCTACTGCTGGAATGTATTTGTTCTCTCTCCTGAAGAATTCTCCTTTTATAGGGCTCAAAGATCTGGGTGTTGACCAGTGACACTGATACCTATGTTTGCCAGGCCTACCTCAAACTACACAATGCTTATAATTTTCATTAGTCATTTGGGATGGCATTTATTTTCACCACTAACCTAACACAACACTGTTAGTGAAATACATCTCATTCTAAAGGAAGCACTTGCTTTATGTACAGATTTTCATTATCTGCAGAACGTATGCCCTATAAAGTAAGTAGTTATGGATAATGAATTAGTTAACAATGACCCACTGCTCCTGGTGGAAATACAAGGTTAAGTTCCTGAGAGCTTCTGATCATATTTTCAACAAACAATCAATACATATACATAATCTTATTTTATGTGGGTTTCTATTAAAAGATGCCCTATTTAATATGTATTGTTCATTCATTACACTGAACTCGTAGTCAACAGCCTATAACTCATGCCTGAATGAAGCTTATCAAACACACAGATATCTCCATAAAGCACATAACAGCCTTCTTGCATTTAGGGAACACTTAACAGCACTTCAGCACTATGCTTAGGGGCCATTTTAAACAGCAAAATCACCAACCAAAAAAACTGCAGACATGCAAAAAACATGGCATTGAATAGACTGCAAAAACAATGCTGTCTACAGTATGAGAGCTAAAACAAGAAGGCAGAGTGGCATATTAGCATGCACATTGGGCAACTAAAATTGTTCACTACTCTGTGCATGCCTGCACATGACCACAGAAGATCCCAAGCATTGATTTTAGGGTTACAAATAAATTTTAGCTAGTAAGTAAACTAGCAAATATCAAATCCACAAATAATGAGGGTTGACTTATTTGCATGTAACACTCCAAGTCCAAAATCTGGTTTTCCTTTCTTAAATTTCTTCCCATTTAGACAAAAGAGGCTTGGTAGAGCTGCAAATAATACCATGCTTATTATTTGTAATAATCATGCAAGGTTTTAGCTTAACTAAACTAGTTCATGGAAGCCCACTTACTGTTGAGGGAGCAATTTACAACTTGTCCTATGTTGAACATTAGGTTTGGAACCCTAACCCCATCGCTATTTATTTACTTTCTCATATCCTTGGGGGGAACTTTGCAGAACACTTGATATGCTAATAGTTTGTATGTAATCAAGAATGACTGTATCTGGGTACTTTTTTTCAGATACAAGAACACATCAGCAATAATGAGGCAATATATGTTTGGTACCACACCCTGGGAACTGATGGGGAAGAACAAACTGACCCTTCAGTGGACTCAGATTATGTATATACAGGTAAACACCTTCTAATAAAATGAAAAGTAGACTTTTTCCATCTACTGTGGCCACATATAGGATGTTTCCCAGTCTCTGCTGCCTGTGGGGTCTGCCCTAAAAAATGAGTTGCCTGTGTTTCAAACTCTTGGTCCAGCAATCAGGAAGACTGGGTGGCAGGGCCATATCTCCAGGATTAATTTACTTCTGCAAGTCATGATGCCTGTGACCTGCCACTTGAGCACAGACCATAACAGAGAAACTACAGCTGAATTACTCAGAGGGTTTCTGCCTGAGAGTAGTAGCTGTGCTGCTGGTTCTGGCCAGGTACGATTAGGTTTCTACTTGCGCAGCTTCAGGAAGCTTTGCAGGGAGACACAACAGTCACTTTGAGCAGTGTATTCTCAACCTGTTCTCAACAGCAAGGGCACAAGAAGCCATGACACTAGTTTTGGTGGCTCTTGGTGGACAGCAGGCCCAAGTGGTGACACTATTCTGCTTTTCTTCCTCTAAGGCCCCCAAATTGACAGCAGGGTGTAGCAGGAATAATGTGGACTTTGGACCAAGAAACCTATGTTCCAGTCTTGGCTGGATGTGGAATTGTATTGTAGCACAGAAAAAAAAAAAGATATAAAGTACCTCCTTCCCTTTCTTCTCTATATGCACTAACAAGGGTACAGAAATTCTGCTTCTTCCTTTCCCACCTTCCCTTGACTCCCACCCAACTGAACTTTTGGGACATGTAGGTACAAAAGAGCTACCTACTGCTGTGTAGTTGGAGCAATAAAAGGAGGAAAATCGAAAGCCATAGCACATGCATAATCCCCACGAACAGCCTGCAGTCTTCAGGGCTAACTGGATTCTACCAGGAACAATTTATTACTCTACTCAAACCCAAAAGCATGTGACAAGCAGGAAATAACAGGTCCTCTGTGTTTGTGACATTGACATCAAGAGGTTATTCCACTACAGAGGGTGGAGGAAGAAGAGCAGGGAAAAGGAAGAGGTTTGTTTTGCTGCTCAGTTAAAGTGAGAACAGAACTTGAGCATTATAGACTGAACACATTCTATTTTTTGCAGTAAAATAGCTCACCAGATAAATACTTCTGCCGGTTATTCAAATTACAGATGAGTAGACTAATCTGTTTATTTTTTCAAATTCTTAAAGGTTAACAAGTGTATCTCAGAAAATAAATTGCCCTTCCCTGATATTGCCTGTAGAATAAATGGGTATTAATTTTCTATATTCTTAATGGAAGATCTAGAGTTCAGGAATAAAAGGGTAGGCCTGAAGGCAGTATAGCACAGAAAAGACAAGTAGTGATTCTATAGCGTCTTACTACACTGATGGACAGTGACTGTAATGAGGTATGTGGGGGGGACTTGGTGACGGGGAGAGTCTAGTAACCACAATGTTGCTCATGTAATTGTATATTAATAATACCAAAATAAGAAGAAAAAAAAAGGATAGGCCTAATACAGGGGCCTGTTCACTAGGCATGGATAGAGCTTTGTGAAAGATGGCCAATGATCCTTTCCTTTGAGAGTCCTACTACTTAAGCTAAAGCTTAGAATCCATGATTCTTAATCAGATAGTAAAAATTTACACTTTAGACATGATTCTAAGACAATAATCCTCAAATATGTAACCTCCTTGAAAGCTTTCCTGAATTTCCATTCCCATACTTCCATTTTCCCATCTCTTTTCCACCTTGTTTTACCTTCCACAGTATTTTTTGACTCAAGTCAGGTCTGGTCTCCTTTGCTGAGATTTGAGAATACTATAGAGAATCTTTCCTGATGCAGTTGCAGAGAAACAATTTACCCCCCCCTATCTGTTTGCTCTCTATCCAAGTAGGAATAGACTTCCCCTGATTCATCAGTGCTCCAGCCCTTGATGAATCTTATCTGTTTCAGTAATATCTTTATTGTGTGTCCCATCAACATAGGTAGTCTCTAACCTAAAAAAATGTGGTATGTTTTATGTGCTGGTTTGTAAAGTCAGTTGTTACAATGCTGATGGTCTTTTATATAAGAAACTATGTGATAAACCATCATTAGATTCTCAGGCTAGCTCTCACACCTAATTATTCATAGCACTGCAGTAGGTGAGAGGGATCCAAAGTCTTTTTGTGTTCCTGAATTCCCTTGATCTAATAAGACTGGGAAGGGATGGTTCCAGTTTCTTTTGTGTCTTTACAGGGATCCTTTGTATATACAATCATGCATGTATATTTCCTCAACCCCCTTTTTTTTAACATAAAAGTTAGATAAAAATATGCACTGTCCTACATATCTGTTTTCCCTTAACAAGGTATCTTGGAGATCGTTGTATCTAATTATAACAGATCACACATTCTTCTTAATAGCGCTATGGATATAACATGGCTTATTTTTATTACATTATAATAATTTATAAATGTATTCACCACTTAATAAATTGTTGCAAATTTGAAATTTCCTTTTTTCTTTATAAAAGTAGTAAACAACCACCACCACAAAAGAAATTTAACAAGTGAAAAAAGTATCCATAATACCATTAAAACTGTTATTGGTGCAGTTCTCTCAAGATGGGTGTTCTTAAACTCTGGTGGATGGAGTGTTCACAGCAGACTCACATCAGTTGCCTGTAATTTAAGCAGATTCTAGGGCAATGTCCCCCCCACTTACTGAATCAGAATTTCTAAGTATGCAGCCTTAGCATTACAAGATTCTTACAAATTTGGAAACTGTTACATTGAAGGCCCTTATTTCTGCCTTAAAATAAAGTTTTAATTATAGTGTAGTTGTAATTTTGTATTCCCACTTTTTTCAATTTTCAAAGCTAATGTTTTATAATAAGCATTTTTCCATGTTACTAAATTGTCTTCACTATCATTTTAACTGCCTGCATGACACTCCATTGAATGAGTGTTTCCTAATTTACTTATCTTTTCAGCTGTTGCTGGACATTTAGGATCATTCAAATTCCACCCTTACAGTTTCTGTTCTTTCATACTGTCCTTTTAAAAACAAATAAGTAGTTAAGAGCCAAGGCTAACACTTACAAAGTATTCACTTAGTGCCCGCTTAATACACTTTTACTTGCATTTTAAGACACATTTATTGAAGCCTGACATGTGAAGGTATAACGGGGCTTAGAGTAATCAAGCCGCTTGCTCAGCATCACACAGTCAGTGGAAGAATTGAGATTTGAACCTGGACAGTGTGACAGTAACACAGAGAATGGCAACTTTTTCTGGTAGAGGGCCAGATAGTATATATTTCAGGTTTTCGGGCCAGAGAGTCCCTGGCAGAAGTAAAGTACTCAATTCTGTTGTTGCAGAGTAAAAGCATCCAGAGGCAATACTTTAATGAACAGGCATGGCTGTCTTCTAATAGTTGTTCACTTACAAAAGGAAGTTCCTGCTCTAAGGCATACGCTCCCATGCTGTTATGCTGCCTAGCCAGTCTGATATGTTGAGCATCTTCTCCGTTCTAAGATATAGGGCTACAAAATGAATAAAACAAGTCTCTGCCCTCAAGAAACTCCAAGCTGGGAAAAAGATCATGTGACTTTGAGACATTTAACCTCTGTCAATAACTTAATTTTAAAGCTATAAATATTGATAAGTAATATTTTTCCTCATTCAACATGGATGTTGTAAAGATTGAGACAGTTTATGCATTCTTATTTACTCAGCTGATTGCTATTTTTTACGTTAAATTGATGCTTGCTCTTTAACAGTCCAACCTTTGCTCACATAGGAGATCCCTTATGTTAATAAACTAGAAATTTTTATTCACTTTAACTGCTACACACTTTATTTCTTTGAAGCACTTTAAAAATTTGTTACATTTAATTTTTTATGGGGACCAAATGACTTTTAAAATTTTATTTCTTAACACAATGGAAAAAAAATGTGTATAATTCAGAAACACTGCAATGGGTAGTTAGAAAGTTACACATCCACAGTATCTTTCTGTTATTTCGATTTTTCTGAGTTATAAAAGTTCTCTGGGTGAATCTCATGGATATTCTGACACTCAGGGAGCATCTTTAAAAATAGGCAGGAAGAGTCAGACATTTACTTTTAAGGGGTAAAGAGGATAATTTTTAAATTGCTCAAAAAATTATACACTGATAAATAAAAAGGAATCAACTCCTGACACATGTAACATGAATGAATCTGAAAAACATTATGCTGAGTGAAAGAAGTTCAAAAGGCTAAGTACTGTATGATTCCATTTATGTGACGTTTGGGAAAGGGCAAAACTATAGGGACATATTTCAGATTGGTAGTTAAATGATTGGGAACAGGAGGAAGGAATAATGGTAAAGGGATACAAAGGAACTTTTTGGAGTGATGAAATACTCTGTACTTTGTATAGTCACAAGACTATACATGTGCAACTCTACCTTTTTAAAAAGATAGAAGTTTACAGTATGTAAATTAGACTTCAATAAACCTCTCCAAACTGTTATAAAGTGACTCTCAAGCAAAGATAAATGGAGAACAGCCCTAAAAGATTCCAATAAATACCTCATCAGATAGAATTCTGAAGAGAAGCTGATACTGTGATTTGGGTCAGAGGCACTCTATTGATTCACTCTCAAAGGCAGATCCACTGAACACGTTGGGGCAGGGCTGTCGTCTCAAAGTTAAGTGGGATGAAAGAAAGAACAATTTAGGCAGGTGGAATGTCCTGACTCAGATGACCATTTCCAGCCATCTTCACAGATTACTGAGAAGCTCTTGTTTCACTGTGTTAAGGACATTGGGGTAAATTATATCACTTTCTGATATTTTCAATTACCTACAACTTTTCCTCAAATTACCGAGGAAAACGGAAAGTGCTGACTCCAGACACTTTAGCAATCATGTTATAGTTTTCGCTAATGTTCTAGGGCTAGTCATTTAAAGAATCTGTCTGCTGGGCAGTGACATAGCAGCAAACAGGACCAAAATCTCTGCTCTCCTGGAGCTTATACTCAAAAGGCGGCTAACAGCTCACATCACTGAGTGCTTACTGTGTGCCTGGTGCTATGTGGTCTGACTCATTTAATTCATACAACAATGAAGTGTAAAAGTTACTATTATCATTCCCACTTAAAGGTGAGGAAACTGAAGCCCTGAGAGTTAAGTAAGGACACATAGGTCCAGGAACACATAGCAAGTAAGTAGCAGAACCTGGGTTTAAACCCAGGCCAACTTGTTTCTCAGTCCCAGCTCTCAGCTATGTTCTTTCTCTGAGCAGGGAACAGGTCAGCACAAAGGTTGTACTTAGTCCCAGAGTATGAGTACTAGATGCTTAGGAATAACTTTAACATTAAAGAAAGCTGTCTCATTTATACAGAAACAATGTTACCTCATGAGATAAAAGGGCAAGTAACATTAATGCATGATGAAAAAAAAAGGAAATACTAATTGACATACATACAGAAAAATGATTACCTTACGAAAATAAAGATACAAAGTACATCAGTCTGTGTGACTTTTCTCATCCCCAAATGCCAGAAAAAACAAAGTATTTCCTTTCCACAGTCCCTCCTAATTTTACACATTGCCTAAAAATGTAAATTTATGCAAAAGCAAAGTGCTGTTTTAGTCCTTCCTGATAGAACCACTTTCATTAAAGTTTTCTTCCTATAAAAACAAACATGCTGAGTTACCTCTACAAATCCAAAAACTGAGAACTAGTTATTTATATTACCAGGAATAATCAACATTTTTCAGCTAATTATTTTCTTTATAGGTGTTAATGGGTTTTTCTCAACTACAGATCTTATTAATAAGGATGGGGAATTTCTCAGTAGTTTTCTTACTATATCCAGAACCCCCATATAAAGCCTTTGGCTGGAGTCCTTTATCCTTCTATACACCTTCCTCCTGCACTGTTGTACACCTTCAGAATAAAAGGTATGGATAAGGTATTCTGCTCTATTTGACCAACTGCAGGAAATTCAAATGGCCTGAGCATAGGAAGCACAGTACTGAGAGTAAAGTTTGACAGCTAAGCAGAAGTGAACAGACTAAAACTTACATAACAGGTGTGTGTGTGCACATCAAGTCACTTCATTTTTTATACTGCCTGGGAAAGGCACTATTGCCTTCATCTTACTGATGAAGAAACAGAATTTTCCAAGGTTTCAGCAGCTTGCTTAAAGTCATAGCTTTGGGCAAGGGGCAAAAGAATTCAAACCTGGACTCAGGGCACACTCTCTCTTTATTTGGTGGCTATAATGACTGTCATGCAGCACTCGTCTTCTGCAGAACAGGGACATGTCTTCTGTACAGTTAATATAAACTTTACAAAGGCTTGCTTTAAAAAGTGAGTAGCACAATATGAAATCTTTCCCTACTCAAAATATGGAATGTTTAAAATATCAAAATATGGGAGTGACTTAGCTTTCAGTTTTCTGGTATGACTGCTTTTACTAGATTTTCTATAATATTAATTTTTTCTATATAACTATGTAATATCTATTTATTGAAAACTTGCTAAAGTATGGGGATTTTAGAAGGAAATATACCAAAATGTTAATTATAGAAGGAAATATACAAAATGTTAATTATAGTTATCATTTTGTAGGAGTACAACTCATTTTTTCTTTTTTGTATTAATTATGCACTAATTTTTATACAAAGAATAATTACAATAAGTTACTTCAAAATTTTTTTATTGGAATATAGTTGATATACAATATTATATTGGTTTCAGATATATGTGATTCAATAATTATATACATTACTGAATGTTTACCAAGGTGAGTGTAGTTAGTTACCCCATTACCATACCAAGATATTACAATGTTATTGATTATGTTCTCTATGTTGTAGTTCCATTCCTATGATTAATTTATTTTATAATTTGAAGTTTTTACCTCTTTATAACCTTAACCTATTATACTCCAACCCCAACTCCCTATGGTAACAAACAGTCTGTTGTGAGTACTTACAGGTTTACTTCTTTTTTGTTTGTTTGTTTGTTTTAGATTCAACATATAAGTGAAATCTTATGGTATTTGTCTTTCTCTACCTGGCTTATTTTGCTTAGCATGCATGATACCCTCTAGGTCCATCCATGTTATCACAGATGGCAAGATTTTCTTCTTTTTTATGGCTGGGTGATATTCCATTGTGTATACATGCCATGTCTTCTTTATCTAGATCTGTCAATGGGTACTTGGGTTGCTTCTGTATCTTGGCTACTATAAACAATGCTGCAATGAACATAGGTGTGCATATATATTTTTGAATCAGGGATTTTGTTTTCTCTGTATAAATTCCCAGAAGTGGAATTGTTGGGTTGTCTGGCATTTCTACTTTTAGTTTTTTGTGGAACCTGCTTTCCACAGTGGTGGCACCAATTTGCACTACCAACAATAGTGTAGGAGGGTTCCCTTTTCTCCACATCCTTTCCAACACTTGTTATTTCTTATCTTTTGGATAGTGGCCATTCTTACTGGTGTGAGGTGATATCTCACCGTGATTTTGATTTACATTTCCCTGATGATTAGCGATGCTGAGCATCTTTTCATGGGTCTGTTAGTCATCTATCTGTCTTCTTTGGAAAAATGTCTGTTAAGGTTGTCTGCCCATTTTTTTAATTGAATTTTTTTTTGGTGTTGAGATGATTGAATTATTTATATATTTTTGGGTATCAGACCCTTATTGGATATTATTTGCAAATATATTCTCCAAAAGTTATTTTTAGTATAAGAGCCCAGGAACTATGTAGCAGTATGCCCAGCAGACTGGAGAAGAGACCACTGGGGTTAGTTAGCATTGGTGATGGTAGCATTTGGACAACATGACTATGTTTAGAAAGATTTTGCATTGCTTTACTAAAGAAACCCTCTCTCAAAACAGGGGAAAATGTACTAGAGATAGGGCAGGAAGTACTAGAAGTTTTTTCTCCTCTGTGATAATTTTTTTTCCTTTTCATGGTAACTTCATAACAGGACCTTAGGAGAGAGTCTTCCCCAGAGGGGCAAGCTATTACAACACTAGAAAGTAATAACTGCTATCATATCACATATGTCATGCAACTACTTCTGCACTGGGAAGGTAGGAAATGCTCCACAGAGAAAATGACTTTGGGCTGGATATGAAGAGTCAAATTTTCACCAGATGGGGAAGCAATAAAAGAGGTAATGAATATTTGAAGTTTCAGAGAAGCAAGAGAGAAAGCTTGTGTTTCTCTGGAGTTCAAATAGTATTCTCAACAAGTTTTACTCTGAGATCTGTTCTGAACTAGTTCACTATCCTTCACTGATATGCAAAATTAGAATTCAGCCAGAATCTTTAAGGAGCTGATGGATGGCAGTGTCAGCTTAGTGATGTCACCCTGATGGATGTGGCAGTTTGCTGTCATCTTGTGATACACATTTTCCTCTCTCCATGTTGACATACCTACCACACAAGTGACAGCTAGCCATTAAGATAAGGTATTATTTTCTCCTAAAACAAATATCGAGTAGACAAGTTGCAGGTCTTACGTGGAGATATATCATCTTGTACAACATACTAATAAAGCAGTTACCAATTGAGCTGAAAATGATTACAATTCTCCAAAATATCCTTCTCTGAGAGTAACAGAAATAGCACAAACAAGGTCTACTTGTACCTAAAAAGGCAAGAACTTGTTGGATGGTCTGCTCTTTCCTTTGAGGGAGTTATAAAAATACTACTTTTTATTTAGGATTTTCTGTGAGGGCCAAGAGACCTTCAGGCAAAAGCAACATTTTAGCAAACTGAAAGAACACAAAAGTAGGCTGCTCATTTTCACAAAGCTACACCTGCATAATCCAAACACTTAAAGAACATATTTACATTGTAGTAACCACAGAGAAACAGCCATTTGATATTCTTACTTGATCTGTGAAAAGGAGATTCTTCCTACTTAGTGTCAGCCACCAAATTTAGAGGCCTTTCTATGAGTTGTTCAAGACTGGATAAGAATGCATCCACATATGTGTATTTATTTATAATTTGCCTCATTCCATAGGGATTTGGGGTAACTTTCAGCAAGTACATGTGTAACTATATAACACTTAAATATTAATAGAAATTTTAAAGCCCAGACAGGGGAAACATAAATGAGAGTAGAAATTTGAGACACTTGAAGTGAAAGACACAAATATGCATGACACATAATTAAACTTCAAGTTTGACACTGGGGCTCAAGGCAGTCAAAAGTAGAGCCTAGCCATGAATTTTAAAAGGAAATTCTCAAATGAAGCATTCTGTTGGCAGGGGATAGGGGATACTGAAATGAAACAGTAGACACTGCCCTCAAAACTTCTGAATAAATGCAGTAACTGATTCTGTGTTTTTCCCTCTCCATCATCCTTTAATTAAGCAACAAACAACAACAAAAGATGAAACATTAAAATCTAACTTAATGAAGGGGATTCGTTAAGTGACCAAGGTGATTTTCTTTTTTTTGGTATCATTAATCTACAATTACAAGAGGAACATTATGGTTACTAGGCTCCCTCCTTCACTAAGTGCCCCCTACATACCCCATTACAGTCACTGTCCATCAGCGTAGTAAGATGCTATAGAGTCGCTACTTGTCTTCTCTGTGTTGCACAGCCCTCCCTGCGCCTCCCCTCACATTATACATGCTAATCGTAGTGCCCCTTTCTCCCCCACCACCACTTATCCCTCCCTTCCCACCCATCCTCCAACTAAGGTGATTTTATTCATCAGTGTTATTTGTCAGCAGAATGATTGACAGGACTCAGTAATTCAAAAAAGGAGTGGATGGGGACATTTCTTTGAGGCAGTCTTCAAGAGAATACACAGTTGTTCAACCAGTCATTTGTTTATTCATTTCATAAACTTCTCCTAGATGTTAGGAATCAAGTTAATGCTATGGAGTCAGAGGCAATTAATAAGACATAGTCCCAATTTTTGAAGAATTTAGTAAACTCTGATTTTCAAAGACATTTTTTATCAGGGACTTATCTCCATAAGTTTATACAGTAATTTTACAGGGTGACTTAGAATTGATGATATGAAGAACAGTATTTGCCATGCTTTACTAAAAGTAATTATTGTCTGATTTCTCATTTTGTCTTTTTGGATTTTTTTTTCCCTCCACATACTTATCATATTCACTCATTCACTTAACAATTATTTATTGAGTGGTTATCATTGCCAGGCACTGTTCTCAGCACTGAATTATAGTCATGATAAATACCAACAAAATATCCCTGCCCTTATGGAGAGCATATATCCTAGTAGGTAATAAAATGTACCAGACAGAGTTCTAAGCTAACTACATGTATTAATTCATTTAATCATCACAGTAAGCCAAGAATAAGGTACCACTATTTCCATTTTATAGATCAGAAAACTGTGGCAGTGTAAATACCAAAGTTACATGGCTGATAAGTGATAGAAGAGGGATTTAAACTCAGGCAAGCCTGGCCCTAGAATGCATGTCCTTAAGCACTGCAGTGACTGTCCCTAACAGCAGGCACTCAGGAAATACCTGCTGAGTGAAGGAACAGAAATTCAGAGGGCAGAAAGGTCAGATAAGATGTCAGGATTAGTGCTATAAAGATTAATCAAATCCTTGTATTTTTGCAGAAAACTCTAAGGGTCTTTTTGCAGAAAATCCTAAAGAACTTTCATATGAAACGTTATTGAAGCTATTATTGAGATATACCTCACAAACATACCACTTTGTGAGGTATATCTTCATTATTCAGAGGAGAAAACAGCTCAGAGCCTGTCCCCAGGGAACACAGTTGGCAGGTGGTAAAGTCAGGGTTTCCAACTGGTGAAGCTGGGTCTCCTGTGTTCTTCCTAATTCATCTCAGAAGCAGGACGGCAAACTCAGCTTGAAGTGCCAAGTAAAGCTTCCCAGAGGAAAAGGCATTAAGTTGTGCCTTTAAGTAAACAAATGGAATTTTAAAGTCATATTTCCAGAAGACAAAGGAAATCAATAAACCAAAATGCTAGGCAAATAGTATTAACTCAATACATAGTTGAACCAAAATTATTTCCATAGGTTTACAAATCAGAATGCTGAATGAAAAGTAATTTGAATGGAGAGAAAATCTCAGGTCCTCAGAGATCAATGGAGTGGTCCACCTAGTTACCACAATTAGTATACCCTTAAATTTTTTAGTTCCTCAGAAATATACTACTCCCAGAAGAATGACTACTCATACAGTTTAATACCAATCGTAATGCAGTACTGTTTTTCTCAAAACACACACACACACACAAAATTAAATAAATAAATAAATGAATGAATAAACAAACACACACACACACACACACACACACACACACACACACACACACACACATAGAGAAATGTTTCAACCAATAACTTGTGCCCCTTCTCACATTTCCTAGAGTAAGGGCCCAGGGGATAGAAAGCTTAGGTTTAAAGCCTGGCTCTGCTATTTACTAGCTATGGGAACTTGGACGTCATTTTTCTCATCTGTAAAATGGGAGAAACTAATAATACCTTTCTAATAGGACTATGGGAATTCAGTGAATTAATAAATGTAAAACACTTAAAACAGTACCTGGCAGTTAGGATTCAGTAAATGCTTGCTGATACCGTACACTGTAATATACTATTTCCAAATATACTGCTTCTCAGTCCCCTGTCCTATTGTCAGATGTCCCCAGAATGTCCTCTGGTATCTGTATTCCCCACACAAACTCCAGGCTTTCTCCCAAGGAGTCTTCCATCTCCACCCACATGAGCTGGTTCCTGCCAAGCTCCAGCTGTCCCTCCAGGGTGCCCCTGCTCCAGCCCCAGACATCACAGAACACTCCTGGCCTATGCCTACTCCAGCTCACCCTACATGGAGCACCCCAAAACTCACGAGCCCAAGCCCATCTGTCTCCTGCAGTCCCATTAGGGCACACTCTGCACACAGTGCCTTGGCACCCACTGTCTGTACTCAGAGACCCCCACCCCACGCCCATTACATCTCCAGCCAGCCACCTAACACTGCCAGGCACACAGTTCATACCAGGGACATTCCTACACAAGACCACACCTTCAAGACTTGGAGAGGTAGCTTTTTGACCTAACTCATGGAAACAAACATAGGAAAACAAACAAGATGAAGACATACAGGAATACACTCAAAACAAAAGAACAAGACAAAACTTCAGAAAAAGAACAAAACAGAACTCAGCCAACTACTGATAAAGAATTGAAAGAGATGATTACGAAGACGCTCACCAAACTTGAGAAGAGAGAAAGAACTCAGTGAAAACTTCAACAAAGAGACAGAGAACATAAAAAACCCAATCAGAGTTGAATACAGTAACTAAAAGGAAAAATATACTAGAGGAAATCAACAGCAGATAAAAAGGCAGAAAAACAGACCAGGAATCTGGGAGACAGGGTAACAGAAAGCACTCAAGCTAAACAGCAGGAAAAAAAACAAATTTTAAAATATGAGGATAGGCTGAGGGAACTCTAGGACGACATCCACCATACTAACATTTGTATTATAGGAGTCCCAGAAGGAGACGAGAGAGCAAAACTTAATTGAAAAAGTAAGGTCAGCTGAAAATTTCCCTAACCTGGGGCAAAAAACAGACATCCAAGTCCAGGAAGCCAGAGCCCTAAACAAGATAAACCCAAGGAGGTCCATACCAAGACACATTGTAATTAAAAATGTTAAAGATCAGACAAAGAGAGAATCTTAAAAGCAGCAAGAGAAAAGCAAAAGTTTCCCAACAAGGGAAACACTATAGGCAATCTGCTGATTTTTTAAGCACAAACTTTACAGGCCAGAAAGGAGTAGCATAATCTATTCAAAGAGCTCAAAGTAAAGACCCTACAACCAAAAATACTCCACCCAGCAAGGTTATTATTCAGAATTGATGGAGAAATAAACAGTTTTCCAGACAAACAAAAATTAAAGGAGTTTTATCACTACTAAATCAGCCTTATAAGAAATGTTAAAGGAATTTCTGTAAGTGGAAATTAAAAGTCCATAACTAAAGAATATTATGAAAGTAAAATATTTCTTTGGTAAAAGCAAACATCACTAGTATGATGGTTAAAATGCAAAAGTAGTAAAATCAATTTTATCTAGAAAATTAATCACAAAATAAAAATGTAAAATATATCATATGCATAAAATCATCACATGTAAGGCCACAAAACAAGTCTCAATAAATTAAGGAGCCTGAAATCACATCAAGCATATTTTTGGACCACAATAGTGTGGAACTAGAAGTAAATCACAAGAAAAAAAAAAATAGGAAAAAAAAAAAAAAGGAGGCTAAACAACATGCTAATAAACAACCGGTGGGTCAATGAAAAAGTCAAATAGGGCATCAAAAAATACATGGAGACAAAAACAGAAATACAGTGGTTCATTTGTATTACAGGAGTCCCAGAAGGAGACGAGAGAGCAAAACTTACCTGAAAAAGTAAGGTCAAAATCTTTGGGACACAGCAAAATCAATTTTTCTAAGAGAGAAGTTTGTAGCAATTCAGGCGTAACTCAAAATACAAGAAAAAAATATCAAATTTACACCTATTTAATCTTACATCTAAAAGAAAAAGAAGAAAAAGCCCAAAGTTAGTGGAAGGGAGGAAATAAAAATCAAAGTAGAAAAAAAATTAGAGACTAAAAAGATTTTTTAAAAAAATGCTAGAAAAGATCAATGAAACTAAGAGATGGATCTGTGAAAAGATAAACAAAATTGATAAACAAAATTGATAAACCCTTAGCTAGACTCATCAAGAAAAAAGACAGGGGACTCAAAATCAGAAAAGAATTATAACTGACACCAGAGAAATACAAAAGATAGTAAGAGATTACAAAAAATTATATGCAACAAATTAGACCAACCAGAAGAAATGACAAATTCCTAGAAACATGAAATCTTCCAAGATTAAACCAGGAAGAAATAGAAATTCTGAACAGATTACTAGTAATAAAATTGAATTGTTACTAAATAGCTACCAACAAATAAAATTCCACAACCATATGGTTTCACCAACAAATTCTACTAAACATTTAAAGAGGAGTTCATATTTAACCTTTTCAAATTACACCAAAAAGAAGAAGAGGAAGGAATGCTCCAACTTCATTCTATGAGGCCAACATTATCCTGATACCAAAACCAGACAAAGACTACAAAGAGACCAATGTTCCTAAAGAACATAGATGTGAAAATCCTTAACAAAATATTACCAAACTGAATTAAAAATATATTAAAAAGATCATTCACCAAGACCAGGTAGGATTTATTCCAAGGATGCAAGGATGGTTCAGTATCCACTAATCAATCAATGTGATATACCACATTAACAAAAGGAAGGGTATAAACCATAATGGTCATTTCAACAGATACAGAAAAAGCATTTGACCAAATTCAACATCCATTCATGATAAAAACTCTCAAACAAAAGTGAGTATAGAAGGAATACACATCAAATAATAAAGACCATATATGACAAACCCAGAGTGGGAGTTATATCAATGGTGAAAAGGTGAAAGTTCTTCCTTTAAGACAAGGATGTCTACTCTCATCACTTTCATTCAACACAGTACTTGAAGTCCTAGCTATCTCAATCAGACCAGAAAGAAAAGGCATCCAAATTAGTAAGGAAAAAGGAAAATTGTCACTGTTTGTAGATGGCATGATACTATATATATATATATAGATAGATATAGATATAGAAAACCCTAAAGATACTACCAAAAAATTATTAGAATATATGAATTCATATATTGAAAAATAGAAAATTGCAGGACACAAAATGAATATACAGAAATACATTGTTTCTATACACAGTAGTGATCTACCAGAAAAAAATTAAAGAAAACAACTCCTTTTACAATTTTCATTAAAAAAAAAACACCTAGGAATAAATTTAACCAAGGAAGTTAAAAGACCCATACTCTGAAAACTCTAAGACATTGATGAAAGAAACTGAAAAAGATACAAATAAATGGAACTATGGATTGGAAGATTTAGTATTGTTAAAATGTCCATATTACCCAAAGCAATCTACAAAGTCAATGCAATCCTTCTCAAAATACCAATGGCATTTTTCACTGAACTGTTACATGGGATCCTAAAATTTGTGTGGAACCACAAAACACCTTGAATAGCCAAAGCAATCTAGAGAAAGAACAACAAAACTGGAGATACAATGCTCTCTGATTTCAAACTATACAACAAAGCTACAGTAATCAAAACACTGTGGTACTGACACAAAAACAGACACAGATCAACGGAACAGAATAGAGAGCCCAGAAATAAACTCATGGTTACATGGCCAATTAATTTATGATAAAGGAGAAAAGAATATACAATGGGGAAAAGACAGTCTCTTCAGTAATTGATGATGGGAAAACTGGACAGCTACATGCAAAAGAATAAAACTGGACCACTGTCTTACACCAACACAAAAATAAAATTGAAATGGATTAAAGAAATAAATATAAGACCTGAAACCATAAAACTCCTACAAGAAAACATAGGGAGTAATAAACTCTTGGACACTGGCCTCAGCAACTTTTTTTTTAGATATGTCTCCCCAAGCAAGGGCAACAAAAGCAAAAAAAAAAAAAAAAAGTGGGACTACATCAAGATAAAAAGCGTTTGTGCAGCAAAGGAAGCCATCAACAAAACAAACAGGCAAGCTACTAATTTTGCAAAAATGTACCTGATAAGGGGTTCATATCCAAAATATACAAAGAGCTCATTCAACTCAACACCAAAAAACAAATAATCTGATTAAAAAATTAAGAGGGCCTGCACAGGCATTTTTCTAAAGAAGAAACACAGATGGCCAACAGACACATAAAAAGGTGCTCTACATCACTAGTTATCAGGGAAATGCAAATCAAAACCACAAGGAGATATCAACTCATGCCAGTTAGAATGGCTACTATCCAAAAGACAAGAAATAACAAGTGTTGGTAAGGTTGTGGAGAAAAGGAAACCCTCCTACACTGTTGGTGGGAATGTAAACTGGTATAGCCACTATTGAAAACAGAGTGGAGCTTCTTCAAAAAATTAAAAATAGAACTACCATATGATCCAGTAATTCTACTTCTGGGAATTTACCCACAGTAAACAAAAACACTGACTTTTAAAGATATATGCACCTCTATATTTACTGCAGCATTTTTACAATAGCCAAGATATGTAAGCAACCTGTATCCACTGACAGATGAACTGATAAAGAAGATGCAGTATTGATATGATGGAATATCACTCAGTCATAAAAATGATTAAATCTTGCCATTCATAGTAACATGGATGGATCTACAGGGCATTATGCTAAGTGAAAAAAGTCAGGCAGAGAAAAACAAACCACACGATTTCACTTACACATGGAATCTAAGAAACAAAACAAGTTAATAAAACAAACAGATTCATAAATACAGAGAACAAACTGGCAGTTACCATAGGGGAGGAGGGTGAGGAATGGGTGGAAAAGGTCATGGGATAAAGATGCACAAATTCCAATTATAAAACAAGTAAGCCACAGGATCAATAAACACAGTGAATATAGTCCATAATATTGTAATAACTTTGTATGGACAGGTAGTAACTACATTTATTGTTGCAAACATTTTGTAATGTATATAATTGTTGCACACCTAGAATTAATATAGTACTGTATACCAACTGTACTTCATGTACTTCAGTAACAAGAAATTTTTTAAATGATATTTAAAATTCCCAAATCATCATAACAGATTTCTCACAAAACATCTATTACAAATACCTCTTAGAAAGTGAGCAACTGAGATCCTATTCTTTATGGCTGCTTTTTTTTCTTTCCCCAGTAACTATGCCCCTGACAAACCTTATATATAATGATGAGCATCTGTGCTGAGCTCATTATTCTACTCTACATATACATCCTCTGTGGGAGCCATGATTTACAAAATGGAAGTCAGAAGACAGGCATTCAAAGGCCTCTCTTATAAGCTCTATAGCCTTGTAAAACATGTGATTTTTCATTTTAATGATAAGAGAATTCATTAATGCAGATTTCATCATGGTTTATTAATAGACTCTCAATGATTCTGTTTTCCTGTCTCAGCCTTTTCAGAAAAAGTTTGCTTTTCCTGAAATCATTTTATTCTCTTTCATCAACAATAGCATTTAATCTTTTTCTCCATACCTCAAAAAAGGTACATTTCCTCCTTCAGGCAATTGCACTATGTTCATTTTTGGTGATACTAAGTGCTGAACTACTCTAATTCTCATCTAACACTCTGTTAGCACTGGGTCACAAGCGGCTATTCTCATGAGACTGGAGTCTAATGGGGAAAACAAGACAATAAGCAAGTAAATAAACAAATACCTTCAAGTCATGTTAAGCGCTATGAAGAAAAGAGAGTGTTTTAATAGAGAATGAGGTGTGGTATGAGATGAACTTAACTGGTAACCAGGGAAGACCCACCTGAGTAAAGGACAGTCACCCTTTCTCATCCTGTGTCGGGTACAGAAAACACAGCTGTGTAAAGGGCAGGAGGACTCATGTTCAGGTGAGGCCCTCAGGTAGAAAAGAGTGGCCGCCGTTTAAGGAACTGAGAGACGGGAGTTTTCCCTTGCTTTCCACATTTCAGCAGGAGAAAGAGGAACATGAAATGGAGTTGAAGAGCAAATCATAAGTCAGATCATGTGGAGCTTTATCAGTTTGGAGTTTATTCTGTGAGGAATGAGAAGACACTGCAGGGTTTTAAACAAGGAAGTGACATGATCTGATTTGCATCAATAAAACGTATGTGGACCTGCACCAGAGTGAAGCAGGAGTGCAAGTGGAGGTATCCATTCAAAGGCTACTGGAAACATCGAAAAGGAAGGCAAGAGTGAGCCAGGAGGAACTGGAGAGAAATAGAAAGATACGAGGCATATTTCAGAGGCAAAATGTATAAAAATGCTGAAAGATCAAGGCTGGGTGAGGAAAAAAGCAAAGACTAAATGGTGACATCTAGGTTTCTGGCCTGAGGAAGGAGGAATTTGGAAATGCAACTGAATGAGATGGAGATGACTAGGCGAAGAGTCCATTTAATGGAACAGGAGTTCTATTTTGAACAAATACAATTTATGGTGCCTGAAAGTCATCCAACTGAAATGTCATGTAAGAACTGGACAGACTGGGATGGAACTTAGGAGGAATCTGAGCAAGCAAAAAACTTAGGAGTGGTCACCTGTAACGCAAGGAGGGCATTCTTGTGGGAGGATGCCATGGGGAGTTGATGCCAGAAAGTAAGGAAGTAGTAAATGAAAGAAGGTGCTGTGTGCAAAAGATAGAAGCCAGCTTGAAATGATTTTCACTGGCCAAAAATATTACAAAAGTAAAATAGAGTAACTACTGTACAGTGAAGAAGTCCACAGTAACAACCTTAATCAAGTATTCAAAGCTATCATCAGTAACGGGATGAAGCAAAGTCATCAGCCACTGAATAGGATGCAATGAGAACACCCTTCTGTGATAGTCCCGGAAAGATAATCTAACTTGAATCTAACCATGAGGCAACAACAATCCTCAATCGAGAGACAATCAATAAAATAACTGGCCTATAATTTGTAAAAGTGTCCAGATTATGAGATTCAAGGAAAGACTGAGGAATGGTTTCAGATTAAAGACCAGTGGGACATGACAACCGAACACAACATGCAAACGGCACTGGATCCTATTACCAGAAGTCTGGGATTCAGATAATCATAACAACTTGTACGGGGTCTCTCTAATTAGATGGTAGCAATGTAATCGGGTAAACTTCCTGATTCATGAAATGAAGGGATTTATCTAAACCAATGGTTATGCAACTTGGATATATTATGGATACAGAGGGGAATATCCTTGTTTGTAGAAAACACAAACTAAAGTTTGTGGTATTAGGTTATCATGTTGACGACTTACTCTCAAATAGTTCGAGAAAAAAATCTATCTGTAGTGTACTTGCAACTTTTCTGTAAGTTTGAGATAGTGTTTTCTTAAAAAATGCAATGAATTACAATAATAAACCTACATGTCAGATTGTAAACATTAAAAGACTGAATAATACCAATTACTTGTGAGGATATGAAGTAATGGAAAATTTCATACAAAGCTGGAGAGAGTGAAACTGTAAGAATCATTTTAGACAATTGCTTGGCATTATCTAGTAAGACTGAACTTTATATAAAACTTTAGCATTATGTAATAAAATTGAAGCTACACATCCTCTATGACTCAGCAATTACATTTCTAGGGGACCTCTGAAATACAAGCATCAGAATATCAACGCAGCACTGTTTGTAGGAATCAAAAACTGGATATAACTCAAATATCCATCAATGGAACAGATCAATTTATTGCTTATATATTTATATACTACAATACCATACAGCAAAAAAAGGAATGAATTAGAGCAATACTTATCAGTAAGGATAAATCTCATATATAAAGTTGAATGAAAGAAGATACAGCCATTTAATAAAGCTCAAAAATAGAAAAACTCAATTATATTGGTTAGGTGGCAAAACTTTAAGAAAAAGTAAGGAATTGATCATTACAAAAGTCAAGACAGTGGAGGTGGGAAGAGAATAAGTTATAAGGGGGAAGATGCACAGATAGTAGGGTTGGTTTCTGGATGCTATCAATGTTCCATTTCTTGTCATGAGAATCCTGATTCCATTAGTGCTAATATTATGACCATTTGTTAAAGTGTACATGTATGACTTGTATATATAAAATCTTTCTTTTTTTATATTTGAGTATTTTATCTGAGTGCCACATTTAAAAAAATTGTATTGCTGATATAAAGTCTTATATTGGTTTAAAGTATACAACACAGTGGTTCGTTACACATAATATTAAATCCTCAAGTCAACTAGTACAGTCACTATCAGTCAACAAAGGAAGATGTTGCAGAATCATTGCTATATTCTCCATTCTATACTACTATCCATGACCAACTTACATTATGACTCATAATTTTTGTGCCCATTTAAACCTTTCATACTTCCCACATACCTATCCCAAATCCCTCCCCCATGGTAACCAGCAGTCACTTACCAATATCTATGAGTCTACTGTTATTTTGTTCATTTTGTTTTGTCTTTATATTCCACAAATAAGTGAAATCATATGGTATTTGTCTTTCTCCGCCTGGCATATTTCACTCTATATCCATCCATGTCGTTGCAAATGGCAGGATTTCTTTCTTTTTTTAAGCTGAATAATAGTCCACTGTGTACATGTACTTCCTCCTCTTTATCCATTCATTTATTGATGGAATTTTGGTTGTTTCCATATCTTGGCTTTTGCAAATAATGCAGCAATAAACATACGGGTGCATGTATCTTTCTGAATTAGGGATTTTGTTCTCTTCAGGCAAATTCCTGAAGTGGAATTACTGGGTTGTATGGTATTTCTATTTTTAGTTTTTTGAGGAAGCTCCATACTGTTTTCCATAGTGACTGCACCAATTGACATTCGTTCCCACCCACATTGTAGGAGGGCTCCCTTTTCTCCACATCCTCACCAACACTTGCCATTGCTTGTCTTTTGGATAGTGGCCACTCTGACTGGTGTGAGGTGGTATCTCATGGTTTTGATTTGCATTTCCTTGATGATTATGTAGAGCATCTTTTCATGTGCCTGTTAGCCATCTGTATTTCTTCTTTGAAAAAATGTCTGTCTGTTCAGGTCCTCTGCCCATTTTATAAATATTTCTTAATTTAAAAAAATTTTTAAATAACTGCTTACATTTACTGAATGCTTACTATGTGCAGCTACCAGAATGAGCACAGATACATGCTTTACCCTATATAAATTCTTCCAGCCTATGAGGCAGGGACTGTTACTACATTCTCCACTTTACATATATGCAAACTAACACTTCATGACTTTTCAGACATTAGCACTAACAAATGGGCAAATGACTGGAGTTTGCACCACTAAACTGTGCTTTCAAGTATCGCTTTGATTTTTCTCTATTTTACAATATGTTATTAGAATTTGGACTTCTTCTCTGTAAGTTACCATATTTTTAGTGCTTCAAAATTGAGGTTTGTTAAGTACTGTCAACTAACTGATGATTCTACTTCTAACAGAATCATAAACTGTTGTGTAATGTGCTAAGATACTTTTCAGTCCTTCAATCAGTGTTGAGAGCTTGAGTTTTCAATAACAAAGCAAGTGTTTAAAAGGTCCTTTTAACTACGAAAACATTTACAGTGAAGCAAAAGCAAGAGGTTGACATGACTCTGACAGCAAGTATGCATGCAAGCACATTACAGCAATCTCAAGGAGACCAATGGACTTGAGATAGCATTCCATGTACAGCTCAGGTGCAGGAATTAGGTGTACCCATAAAAATTCAAACTTGCTCTGAAAACTGGGTTTTCGTACTTGACAAAGTTCTACTGAACCAATTTCACTCTACTGCATTTTGAAAATGTATCATAGCTTTTGTTTACTGGCTTTGAATCTATGTAATGTCTTTCTCCCTAAAAGAACTCTACGTTTTGTTTCACCCAAATGTTATACTGTTTACTTTTCATTTTTCAGGAGTTTTAGTTCCAAATTTTTAAATAACAGATGTAAAACATTGAAAAGAAACTTTAAAATGCAATGCCCCGAAAAGGAACCAATTTTTTTTTCTATTTGAAAGATTTACAAAACTCAAGCTATGGGATTTAAGAGTTTGAGCATTTTATCCTCCTTATTAGGCTAGGGCTTTGAGCTGAACTTGTAGTACAGTGTAGAAATTGGATAATCTCCTATGTAACTCTGATCAATTTTATAATGACATAAAAATTTAGCAGCACTGGCAGGGGGGAAAGAGAAGAGTGGGCAGTCATGGTATTGGAGAAGAGAAGAAAAAAATGCTATGGGTCTCAGTGTTTCGTTCTTGCCATGGACAGAAAATATGTTTAAATCCATTTACAAAAATCTAAAGATAAGCTGGGCACAGTGGCACACTCCTGTATTCCCAGCTACTCAGGAGGCTGAGGCAGGAGGACCGCGTGAGGTCTGGTTTGTAGTGCGCAATTTCAGAGGAGTGGATATCTGCACTAGGTGTGGCATCAGTACAATTGCCCTCCCAGGAGCAGGGGCCCACCAGATTGCCAAAGGAGGGGTGAGCAAGCCCAGCCTGGAAATGTGGCAGGTCAGAACTCCTGTGCTGATCACTAGTGGGATCACTTCAGGCTGGGCAACACGGAGACACCCCATCTCTTTCGTATCTAACTCCCTGGTTTAGAGAGCATCCTGTGTCTCCTGAACAGCAAAAGAAGAAAAAATACCCTAAAGATAAACATTACTACAGTTGAAATAGGGTATTGAACTTATAAACCTGACCTATGAAAGGAAATAAAGGAACATTAAGTCATAATAAACAGAAGACATAAAGATGCAAGGGATAATAACAAATATAAAAAAATGTTCCACATCTCTAGTCATTAGAGAAATGCAAACCCAAAGCCCCATGAGATAACACCATCACACCAACTAGGGTGATGCATTAGTTTGGTAGAATTGCCAGAACAAAATACCAATGACTGGATGGCTTTAACAATGGAAATTAATTTTCTCACAGTTCTGGAGGCTGGCAGTCAAAGATCAAAGTGTCAACAAGTTCGGTTTCCTCTGAATCTTCTCTCCTTAGCTTGCAGATGGCCACCTTCTTGCTATGTCCTCATGTAGGCTTTTCCTGTGCATCTGTACCCCAGTTGCTGCTTCTTTTTCTTCTAAAGATGCTAGTCCTACTGGATTAGGGCCACATTTAACCTTATGACCTCAATTAACCTTAATTACTTTGCTAAAGACCCTATAAGCAGATACAGTCATACTGGGGATACACGATTCAGCTCATAACAGATGGCTAGCAGAAAAAAGATGCAATAATGAGAGTTGATGAGGTTGTAGAGAAATTATAACCTTGATTCCTTGCTGGTAGAACTAAGACAGTGCAGCAACTTTGGAAAACAGTCTGCAATTTCTCAGATTAAACACAGAGTTACCATACAACCCAGCAATTTCACTCCTAGGCATACACCCAAAGAAATTAAAGCATACATCCACAAAAAAACTTGTATATAGCAATATTATTCATAATAGCCAAACAGTGGAAACAACCAAAATGTCCACCCACTGATGAATGGTAAATAAAATGTAAAATAGCCACATAATGAATGGACTAGGAATAAAAAGAATGAAGTAGCTACAACATGGATGATGCTTGAAAAAAATTATGCCACATAAAAGCAGCCATTCACAAAGGGCCACCTATTAAATGATACCATTTATATAAAACATCCAGAATAGACAAATCTGTACAACAGAAGGTAGATCAGTGGTTGCCTAGGGTGGGGTGAAATGGATGTTGGTGGGGGAAAGAAAGTGATTGCTAGTGGGTACAGGATTTCTTTTTGGGGTGATGTTCTAAAATTGACTGTGATCATAGCTGCAAAACTGTGACTATACTAAAAATCACTGAATTACAGACACTAAGTGAATTAATTATATGGTGTGTGAATTATATCTCAATAAAGCTTTTAAAAATAGAACAAATATTTTATTGTCAAAATACATGCAAATGGATCAAATCCCTCTTAAAAGAATTAGCTTATTAAAGACTGAAAAGTCCTAAAGCAAGACACTTAGTATGGGTTAAAAAAAATCTTATCACATAATGACAAGAAATACATTAGATAAAAGTTGCAAAGAAATTTTGAAAATAAAGGTTTGGACAAAATATCAGACAAATGCAAAAGAGAAAACTAACAATGGGTGGTAATATTTACTATCAGAATATACTCTAATCCTGCTTAGTACAAAAAAATAAAACACTGAAAACATATCTAATCAGCTGTAAATTAAAATCACAAAGTCTAATGAATCACTGGATATTAAGAAGTACCTTTTTGAATAATTGTTAGAGTAGAAATCAAAACTGAAATGATAGACTATTCAGATATTAACAACAAAGGCTCCTAATATAAAACTTAAAGGGTTCACTCAGAGATATATGTAGAGGAAAATGAATAGCCTTAAAATGTTCTTTATAATAACCTTGAAAGCTTCTATTGAATAAACTAGGCACTTCTCTCCAGCAAACTAATAAAAGAGCAAAATAAACCAAAATAAAAGGAAAAAATAATCAATAAAAATAAAAGCAGAAATCAATGAATTAGAAAACAAAGAGGGTATCAGTAAATAAAAACTGAGAGCTGGTTCTTTGATATTAACAATCTGTGTTCTACTGAACACTCATTCCAGGTGATTTAATAGGTGCAGAAAGTTTGAAAAACACTGCATACTAAATCTTCCACTAAGGAATTCATAATGTACATTAGCTTATTAAAGACTGAAAAGGCCTAAAGCATATAACTATTTTAAACAGTGTGATCCAGTCTTACCAACTTATTTAGACATGAACATTTTTATTTGTCAGCATTCTTTAAAATAGTGCTCCATGGGAACACCCTTTTGGGATATGCTGATATAGGTAAATCTCTGGTGTGCAGAATGAAAAATTATAGAGAAAATACAAAATATGGAGCATTTGGAATGATAAATGGGGCATAATACAGATATGGATGAGTGAAAATGGTAAGAGAACTGTAACTTTAATGCTTAAATTTTTGAAAAAATACACAAAATGGTTCATTTTGAAGAAAATACGCATTACCAAATCTATTCATAAGGAGGTAAGAAAATAAATAACCTACTCACCATGAAAGAAATGCAAACATGTATGATTAAACACCCCAATTAGAGGCCCTGGCCCAAGGGCAGTCAAAATCTATTTAATCATCATGGAAGAGCTTCCTAATTCCTGGCATCCAGGTACCCTACTTCTTAACAACTGTCATCCATCTCCAGGATTACAACTTTCCAACTGGGTCTCCTGGCTCCAGACTTGTCTTCCTTCACAAGTGAGATTCCTCTAATAAATAATCTGATTAGATAAGATAACTTCTCTGCTTAAAATCCTTTCATGGCTCCTCATTAATCTTAGTAAGAAAAACCAAACTTCTGAACACATTCTACAAGGCACTTCAAGTCCTGGTCTCTGGGAAGCACTCTAGCCTCATCTTTCAACTCTCCCCTCCTCCCACTTCTGCTTCAGTCCTACTGGAAATCTTTCTTTTTCTCAGAAGCTCTGTGTTCTCCTTCACTTTCAGATCTACCCACAGGCTCTTTCATCTCTGGAGGCCATTCTTCTCTCCAGGTCCCACTATGTTTTTGAGTAGACATTCTTATTTAAATGTCAGTTTAATAAACTTCTAGAAGTATTTTCTGAATTCCCCAAATCTGGAACAGCACTCCTCCTATTTTTTTCCATATGCCCATGTACCTTCCTTGTAGCATTTACAACACTGAGTTAAAAACTTCCTGTTTCCTTAACTCCAACCCATGCCAGACTATACGAGGCAAAATGGCAACATTTTATCACCTTATTCACCACTTCATCCCCAGTACCTAACAGCATTCCAGGAATACAACAGAAGTCAACATAAGTTTGTTAAAACAATGAATGATATTTAATATTGACATGGAAGATGAAAAAGATCAAACCCACAATATACCAAACTATAGGTCAATTTCACCTGTGAATATAAATGTAACATCTGAAATAAAATATTAGTGAGTCAAATCCAGCAGTCTAATAAAGTACATTATGGTCAAGATGGGCATGCTCTAAGACCAAAAGAATAATTCAACTTTAGGAACCCTGAGAAAAAATACCAAATAATCATTTTGATATATAATAAAGAATATTTGATGGATTTCAAAATTCATCATAATATCCACTCAGTAAATTTAAAATATTCAACTTTGTATAGAACATTTATTATAAGAGAACAAAAATTCAATCTTAAAGGTGAATCAACAGAGAAGAAAATGATTAAGACAGGAGGCCTGTGAAACCTGCTATTATTGTTTAGAATGTTCTAGCTAAAAGGCAGCAAGACAAAAAAGACACAGTAAAAATATTGAAAAAAGAGAAAAAAGTATCATTATTTCCATTTATGACTACCTACCTTGATACTACTTAGGACAAATGGGAAATTTTAATAAGTTTTCTAGTTACAAGGTAACTTTCCCACATTAGCTAGTTAGAAAATATGGATGTCATTCATGAACACAAAAATATAAAATTCTTGAGAATAAACTTAACAAAAACATAGAGTTTAAATGAAAAAGAAAAATCCATATTAACCTCTAATTTAATTCAAATCCAACCAAGTCAATGAAATATTTATGTCTGGAACTGGACATCATAATCTAAAATTCTTCTAAAAAAAAGATGGACAGTAAGTAAAAAAAACTGTAAAAAGAAAATCAGTAACAAGGCCTTGCCTTACCAGATGGTAACATGGAATATAACACTGAAATTTAAATATGTTACAACAGGAATATTCAAAAAAGATCATGGGGCTGAGTTAGAAAATACATTTGATCTAAAGATTATTGGGATTTAGTGTAGATCACATTTGGACTTTTAAATTAGTGTAAAAAGAATTTATTAATTAATAGTTTTTCTTCTGACAACCAAATAAACATTTGGGAAGAATTAAGATACATGACTACTTTGTAAAGTATTATAAACAAGTTGATTAAAAGAGATATTAGTTTAAAAACTCATTAGGATACTAAAAAGATAAAATCATTTGGAAAAAAACTGGTAGATATAAGTACATAAAAACTTAAATATCAAGAAGCATAAAATACCTAGCATAAATAGTTTTTTTTTTTAAAGGTAAATCAGGGTATTTGATAGTTCACAGATTTCTCAATGATTTGCGGAAAATGTATATTTTCCTTACAAGGCTGATAGTACAAAATGATATAAACCTTTGGCAGGGCACTCTTGAAATATTTCCACAAAAAAATAAATATGAAGAAATGCAATCAACCTAAATGCCATTACTGGTTAAGTAGCTAATTAAATGATGGCGTAACCATGCAAATGAATACCAACTCACCATTAAATATCATAACATAGATTACACCTCTTGATATGGAAAAAACACCCATGATATATTAAAAAGAAAAGAGGTTTAAGTAATGATCTGTGCAGCACAATCCCTTTGTTGTAAAAAATTTACATATATAAAAAACAGACAAAAAAATGTTAACAACAGTTGTTTCTGGGGATAGGAAAATGGATGATTTTTATTTTATTCTTTCAAATTTTTCTTACATTCTGATTTTTTCAGCAAACACTTATTACTTTCAAAATTAGTGAAAGGTTATTAAGCAAACTCAATCAGAACAAGGTAAGCTGAAATTTGTAACATATCTCATAAGTAGAAGTAAATATCAAAACTAAAAAAGAATTATCTTTCAGGAACTTTTATTCCAAGTTCTGGAATACCTCTTGAAAGGTTTAATGACAGTAAGTCACTGTGAAATAACATAATACAAGAAAATATTTCCAATATGCTTTAAACTTCTCTGTCTAGTATTTTAAGGCTTTCCAACAACTGCCCGACTGTGTGCTCCAGGCTCCCACTACTCCCTATGTGACTTACTGTCAAGTCAGTCTTTGCTTCCTTACAGGGAAACAAAAAATCTACTGTTCATCTCTGGCACTTAAACAGTTTTAGTTTTGTTGTTAAATGTTTAGGTTTGGCTCTTCATAAAATTCCACTTGGTAGCATTTATGAGAAGCAATGGCAGAAACCTGAACAGAAGTTAAACCTCATCCCTTCCCTGATTATCCCAATCCACAGCGATCTCTCTTTCTCAGACTCCTCGAACAATTATTCTGTGCCATCATTAACTTTTTACTTGTTCAAATACTGATGAAGAGTACTTTTCTCTAATTCATTCACTCGTGCTTGGTTGTACGACATTTTGTTTTCCACATGAACTCAGCAGCCTGGGAACAACGATGGAGACGGTAAACATTTGGGATCATCCAGGGTTTAGTTTTTGCTGAGCTTGCATTATGGAAAGGCCAAGAAAGCTTAGGATATTGCCAAGAGAGTGGCTGTAAGAATACACTAAGGACTCCAAGTGGATGGGATAAAATAGGATGAGAGAGCTGACAGGGAGAAAGTAAATGTGTCAAAGAGCTAGCCTTATGAAACAGTAACTAGGCTCTTCAGGATTGTTTTCCATTCATCTTTTATTATCTGGGAGTAAAATACACATTTTCAGAGAATAGGAATCTTTGTGTACACAAGAAGTTATAGAATGTAGGAATATTTATGTCCTCCTGTTAGGAATAAACATGTAGAAATTCAATAGTAGAAGCTGCTTCAATAATACTAATAAAGGAAAGATTTTTCTCTTTTTTACTGATGTGTGTATGCATGCTTCAGAGAGTGAGGTTGTTCATATAGCAAAACAAACTCAGAGAGCAAAGAATGACTATAGTAGAAGGTACATGGGACACTAAAAAGAGCATGCAAACAGCTTAGAGGTATTTATCAGCCAGTGTACTTTCCCCAAACCACTCAGAACCATCTGTAGTCTCCATGATAACCCAGAGCAAAGGCTAAAGAACAAGGTAAGTTTAATGCACAGTACTGTGCCTGAGAGACTCCCAGCTTTCTAGAGGTGAAATGAATGAAATCAGTGAAAATGAACCCTGGAGAGTGTCTGTGGACAGAAAGGATAAAGGGCAAGAGAGAGTTGAGGCATAAAATGCTAACAGAAGTTAAAACAAACACTTTCTAGAAAAAAAGTTGATTCTGTCTTCTGGTGACCATACTCTTTGTAAATACATACAGTGAGGCAAAACTAAACAAACTGACAGTAATTCAGGAAAACAAATTTGAAAGCATACTATATGAAGCTGACTTAAAAACTTGAATACCAAGTTGTGTTTTTATTATGATTTTTATTTCAAAATCATTATGCAGGTGGGCAATTACTGAAAGGGAATAAGGAAAGTTTAAATAGAGGGGGAAACACAAACCCAGGTCTACCTGTGTGTCAACCATCTCAGCATACCAAAGCATTTCTCTTCCTCTCACACGTTGTTTCATTCGCAAGCATTTCTTCTGAGGTAGGGAAGAGATTCAGGGGCTGTGATATCAAATGAAAACTGTGCTAACAGTGCCTCCGCGTTCCCTTCAGTACCTCCTCTCCTTCATTACCTAATCAAAAATGAAGGAACCACTCTAAGCTTTCCAGTGACAAGGTTTACAGAGGATCAGTTTTGTGGTCTACATCTTTGCCTCTGGGTATAGTAAAAAGGAAAGAACAAGGCTCTTTCCCAAGAAGTCACAAAAAAGGCAGAGAGAGAGAAAAAGAGAGAAGACTCCATTTCCAGACTCAGAAAGAAAAGAATTTGTAAAGCAAGGTTTTTTTCTTGCTCCTAAGAAGCTTTAGAGGCATGACAGTACTACTATGACATATTATGATCATTAAATATTGAAGCAATTTCACAAGACAAATATAAGATTTTTTAACACTTAAAGATATTTGTAAATGAGTATATGGAAGCACCTTTTGGTGAAAACAAACTTCAAAATGACTTTTCAATCTTAATTTGGACCCACTGATTCATAGACACTGCTAACAACTTCATTAGCACTTTTCTTCATGTCATCAATGGGGCTTCATCAGAAGAATTATTATACACACTGGCCTAATTCTGAAATCTACTTAAGTTATTCTTACCAGAGGCTCTAATAATCAGAGCTTTTGAAATCTGAAAAAGGAAGACATCTTCAGGAAAGGATGGGAAACAAGACTCATCAAATGTATTTTCTTTGTTGATTAAAAGAGGGGTAAGTACTTTTCAGTTTTCTAGGTTAAAATTGGGTTTGACATTAGAAGAGGCATTTCTTCTATTCTAAAGTAAGATTAATATTTTATTCAAGTCTCATGTTTTAGATTCTCCTGGTAGAGGATGACAAACTGTCCTTTTACACACACAGAGCTCAAGTGTAGTCATATGGTACAGGATAGTTAATAGATAAAATCTGAGTTTAGAATCAGAGAAGTGACATGTTAGTGATTTGTATCATCCCTTCATCACCCTATTTGTCTCCTAAATCAATGATTTAAACTTTTAGTTAATCATCTCAGAGAAAGTCACCAAGGCCTGTGTAAGAAAACTAGGAGTCACGGTCACTTACACCTAAACTAGGAATGGCTAATCCTCTGAAAGATATATTAAAAGGAAAGGCTTAAACAGCTAAAGCAGGCATATATAAAAACTTTACACTTAAGTTCAGTAGAGAAAGATGCCTTACCCATTTTTTTACCCCCACTCTTAAAAAGATCAGAATATCTGATACAACAGCACTCTTAAAATCCATACTCGTTTCCTTTTTTTTTTTTCCACTTTTTAAAATGCTACCGGAATTGTACCCATGATGTCTTTCATGGTACATGATTGTTCAGACTGTCCTTCTCGGCATAAAACTACTACACTGGACAAAACATAAGCATGTTTTTCAGCCACTGGTTGACAGTCAGTGCAGGACAGTGATCCCTGAGAGAAGGGTAATGGCAGAGGTGAGCCCAGGTTACTGACTGGAGAAACTTTATAGCCTGGAGAGCAGATGGAAGGCTGCCAGGTGCAGCCCAGTGGTCTCTCTGAGTTGAGATAAGAGTAGAGAGCCAGGAAAACCAAGGCAGCAGGAATTCAGGGCCAGGGTAGTAATTAGAAGAGGGCTAAAAAAGAGAGGAGTCTGCAGATCTGCAGAGGATAATCCCTGAGTCATTAGCTGAGTACTAACTGGCACATGCATGTGAGGCAACAACCTAAACCGTGGATTAGAGGGTGAAATAAATAGAGTTCACACAGGACCATGAATAGTTCATGTTCCCACCAACTGGAATGGAAAGACCTTTTAATACGTGGGCAAGGAGTACAACCCTCAGAAGGGTTTTGCCTGAGTAGTGGGAACAATTGAGCACTAGACTAAAGGCTATTAATGAGTTCACTTAACAATGATCAACAGGGAAACTTGAACAGATTAGCTGTTTCCCAGAAGATCAAAGTGTTCAGTGTACTGTAGTACAAAGTCCAAAACTACTTCAAGAAATCAAAGAAAAGAAAACCAGCACCCAATAACATAAAACTCACAATACTCAGAATCCGGTAAAAATTTCCAGACATGAAAATAAGCAAAATAATGAGAAAAGCCCAATAATGAGAAAATCTATCAAGAGAATCAGACCCAGAAACCAGTTAACAGTCTGAGGATGTATCCGAGCGTGAGCATGTATAAAATATGCTCCATATATTCAAGAATATAAGGAAATAGAATATATAAAGAAGACAAATCAAACTTCTAGAGATGAAAAATACACTAAATGGGATTAACAGCAGACAACATAATATAGAAGAAAAGAAAAGTTAAATGTGAAGACATAGCAATATAAAAATATTCAAAATTAAATACAGAAAGCAAAATTAATGAAGGAAATTAACAGACTGAAAAATGAGCTGTTGGACAACATCAGGTGGACTAACATAAGTGAAACTGGAGTCTCAGTGTGAGAGGATAGAGGTGAGAAGAGAGTAAATTTATTTGAAGAAATATGGTTAAAAATTTCATGAGAACATAAATTCAGATTCACTAAATTAAACAAATCCTCAGTCAGAAGAAATATGGAGAAAACCATACCAAGATACAATAAAACCAAATTACTGAAAACCAGTGGTAAAGAGAAAAATCTTTAAAGAGCCAGAGAAAAAAAAGACACAGTATATACAGAAGAATAGAGTGACAGATTTCTATAGAAGCTAGAAAACAGTAGTATAACATCTGTAAAGTCTGAGAGGAAAAAAATAAATGTCAACCCAGAATTCCCTATGTGGTAAAAAATACCTGTGAAAAACAAAGATGAAATAAAATTCATCACCAGCACTACAGCACTGTAAGAAGTTTAAAAGAAGTTTTTAAAAAAGTGATCCCAAGTGGAAATCTGGAGCTACACAAAAGCATGGAAAGCACCAAAAACGGTAAACATGGGAGTAAATACAAAACATTGTTTTTCTTAAAGATCTTTAAAAGATAATTAAAAGATAAATAAAGATGTTTAAAGCAAAAATAGTAATAAATTATAGGATTTATAACGCAAAATCATGTAGAATTAAATGTATGAAAACAACATACAAAGGTCAGTACATAGAAATGGATTCTTACAGTGTATATGAAGTGTTATAATATTGCTTGAATATAGAATATTGTAATTAAAGATGTATACTGTAAATTCTATAAAACAACAAAACATATAACTAGCAAGGCAATAGTGGGGATATTGGAATTGTAAAAATACTTAATTCTGTCAAAAGAAGAGAGGAAAAGAGGAAAAAGAACAAATGGGACTACTAAAAAAACAAATAGATGGTAGCTTTAAATCCAACCATATTAATAATAAAATTAATTGCAAATAAAAAAGGACAGATTGTCAGATTATATAAAAAGAAATTCATTTCAAATATGAAGACAAACATGGGCTAAAAGTAAAAGAATGGAAAAAGATAAACCATAATAACACTAACCAAAAGAAGGCTGGAATGGCTATATTAATATCAGACATGGTAGGATTTACAGTAATAAGTATTACCAAAGATAAAGGGGGTCATTTCATAATGATCAATATTGAACATCAGATAAATAAGATAAATACTAAAGCTTGTACAAAGCAAACACTGATAAAAGTGAAAGGAGAAATACATAAACTGAATTAGAATCTGAGATTTCAATACTCCTTTCAATGATTGATAAAACAGTAGACAGAAAACCAACAGGAATACACAACACTTGTATGATACTATCAAGGTAACCTAATTGGCATTTTATAGGAAACTTAACACAATGATAGAAAAGAATACAATTTTTCAATGAACTGGAAGAAATAGTTTTAAACTTCATATGGAACCACAAAAGACCCCAAATACCCAAAGCAATCCTGAGAAGGAAGAATAAAGCAGGGGGCATCTTGCTTCCCAACTTCAAGCTCTACTACAAAGCCATAGTAATTAAGACAATTTGGTACGAGCACAAGAACAGAGCCACAGACCAGTGGAACAGAATAGAGAGTCCAGATATTAACCCAAACATATATGGTCAATTAACATATGATAAAGGAGCCATGGACATACAATGGGGAAATGACAGCCTCTTCAACAGATGCTGTTGGCAAAACTGGGCAGCTACATGTAACAGAGTGAAACTGGATCATTGTCTAACCCCATACACAAAGGTAAATTCAAAATGCATCAAAGACCTGAATGAAAGTTATGAATCCGTAAAACTCTTAGAGAAAAACATAGGCAAAAACCTCTTGGACATAAACATACCAATTCCTTCATGATATCTCCCCAGGCAATGGAAAAAAAAGCAAAAATAAACAAATGGGACTATATCAAGCTGAAAAGCCTCTGTACAGCAAAGGACACCACCAACAGAAGCAAAAGGCATCCTACAGTATGGGAGAATATCTTCATAAATGACAGATCTGATAAAGGGTTGACATCCAAAATATATAAAAAGCTCATGCACCTCAACAAACAAAAAGCAAATAAGCCAATTAAAAAATAGGCAGAGGAGCTGAACAGTTATCCAAAGAAGAAATTCAGATGGCCAACAGACACATGAAAAGATTCTCCACATCACTAGTCATCAGAGAAATGCAAATTAAAACCACAATGAGATATCACCTCACAGCAGTAAGGATCGCCACCATCCAAAAGACAAACAACAACAAATGTTGGCGAGGATGTGGAAAAAGGGAAACCCTCCTACACTGCTGGTGGGAATGTAAATTAGTTCAACCATTGTGGAAAGCAGTATAGAAGTTCTTCAAAAAACTCAAAATTAAAATACCATTTGAACCAGGAATTCCATCCCTAGGAATTTACCCTAAGGATGCAGCAGCCCAGTTTGAAAAGGACATATGCACCCCTATGTTTATAGCAGCACTGTTTACAATAACCAAGAAATGCAAGCAACCTAAGTGTCCATGAGTAGATGAATGTATAAAGATGTGGTACATATACACACAATAGGACATTATTCAGTCATAAGAGAAAACAAATCCTACCATTTGTAACATGGATGGAGCTAGAGGGTATTATGCTCAGTGAAATAAGCCAGGCGGAGAAAGACAAGTACCAAATGATTTCACTCATCTGTGGAGTATAAGAACAAAGCAAAAACTGAAGGAACAAAGCAGCAGCAGACTCACAGAACCCAAGAACGGACTAACACTTACCAAAAGGGACAGAGGGTGATGGGTGGGAAGGGAAGGATAAGGGGTGGGGGAAGAAAGGGGGCATTACTATTAGCAGAAACAACATAGGGGAGGGGTATAGGGATGGCTGAACAACACAGAGAAGACAAGTAGTGATTCTACAGCATCTTACTATGCTAAAGGACAGTGACTGTAATGGGGTATGTAGGGGGGACTTGGTGATGGGGGGCGTCTAGTAAAATAATGATCCTCATGTAATTGTAGATTAATGATACTAAAATTAAAAAACAAGAATACAAATTATTGTTCTCAAGTCACCACAAAAGGTCAAATAAACTTAAAAGAATCATTATAGGGAGCCAAGATGGCGGCGTGAGTAGAGCAGCGGAAATCTCCTCCCAAAACCACATATATCTATGAAAATATAACAAAGACAACTCTTCCTAGAATAAAGACCAGAGGACACAGGACAACATTCAGACCATATCCACACCTGCGAGAACCCAGCGCCTCGCAAAGGGGGTAAGATACAAGCCCCGGCCCGGTGGGACCGGAGCGCCCCTCCCCCCCAGCTCCCGGCGGGAGGAGAGGAGTCAGAGCAGAAGGGAGAGGGAGCCCAGGACTGCTGAACACACAGCCCCAGCCACCCAGACCAGAGCGAAAACACAGTGCATGCGCGGGGCCCTGGATACTAGGGAAACAGGGCAGCAAGAACGCTGAGCTGGAACCGGAAGCCGGCACCGGAGGACAAAAGACAAGTGAGCAGCCATTTTTGTTGTTGTTGTTGTTGTTGTTGTTTTGTTGTGGTGAGTGCTTTTTGAAAGTCTTAAAGGGACAAGGACCCCAATACTAGGGAAACAGGGCAGCAAGACCGGCAATTGGGTATTGGAGGCCGGCGCCAGAGAATAAAAGAAAAGCGGGTGGCCACTTTTTTGTTGTTGTTGTTGTTTTGTTTTGGCAAGTGCTTTCTGGAAGTCTTAAAGGGAAAGGACCCCAATACTAGGGAAACAGGGCCACAAGACTGGTGAGCCGGAGTATGAGGCTGGTGCCAGAGAAAAAAGGAAAACAAGCGACCATTTTTTTTTTTGTGGTCGTTCTTTTGTTTTGGTGAGTGCTTTTTGTAAGTCTTAAAGGGGCAGGGCGTGACACTTAGTCCAGAGGTAGGGAATCCGGGGATCTCTGGGTACTCTAATCCCCTGGGCTGCAGGGAACATGGATACCCCTAATGGAGATAAATAGCCTCCCAGCCGCTCCCACTCCAACGCGGCTCCACCACTTTAGAGCAGCAGCCAAAGCCAGGCCACGTTCACAGCAACAGCGGAGATAAACTCCATAGCAGCGGGGCAGGAGGCAGGAGACCTGTCTGTGCGCAACTACCCAGCACAAGCCACTAGAGGTCGCTGTTCTCCCAGGAGAGGAAGGCCACAAACCAACAAGAAGGGAAGTTCTTCCAGGCGTCACTGGTCCCAGCTCTGCAAACTATTCCTATCACCATGAAAAGACAAAATTACAGGCAAACCAAGATCACAGAGACACCAGAGAAGGAGACACACCTAACCAGTCTTCCTGACAAAGAATTCAAAATAAAAATCATAAAGATGCTGATGGAGATGCGGAGAAATACACAAGAGAAATGGGATGAAGTCAGGAGGGAGATCAGAGATGCCCGAAAGGAGATTAGAGAAATGAAACAAACTCTGGAAGGATTTATAAGCAGAATGGATAAAATGCAAGAGGCCATTGATGGAACTGAAACCAGAGAACATGAACGCATAGAAGCTGACATAGAGATAAAAGGATCTCCAGGAATGAAACAATATTAAGACTGTGTGACCAATCCAAAAGGAACAACATCCGTATTATAGGGGTACCAGAAGAAGAAGAGAGAGGAAAAGGGATAGAAAGTATCATGGAAGAAATAATTGCTGAAAACTTCCCCAAACTGGGGGAGGAAATAACCGAACAGACCACGGAAATACACAGAACCCCCAACAGAAAGGATCCAAGGAGGACAACACCAAGACACATAATAATTAAAAAGGCAAAGATCAAGGACAAGGAAAGAGTTTTAAAGGCAGCTAGAGAGAAAAAGGTCACCTATAAAGGAAAACCCATCAGGCTAACATCAGACTTCTCGACAGAAACTCTACAGGCCAGAAGAGAATGGCATGATATATTTAATGCAATGAAACAGAAGGGCCTTGAACCAAGTATACTGTATCCAGCACAACTATCATTTAAATATGACAGCAGGATTAAACAATTCCCAGAGAAGCAAAAGCTAAGGGAATTTGCTTCCCACAAACCACCTCTACAGGGCATCTTACAGGGACTGTTCTAGATAGGAGCACTCCTAGAAAGAGCACAGAACAAAACACCCAACATATGAACAATGGAGGAGGAGGAATAAAAAGGGAGAGAAGAAAATAATCTCCAGACAGTGCATATAACAACACAATAAGCGAGCTAAGTTAGGCAGTAAGATACCAAAGAGGCTAACCTTCAACCTTTGGTAACCACGAATTTAAAGCCTGCAATGGCAATAAGTACATATCTTGCAATAGTCAACCTAAATGTAAATGGACTTAATGCAGCAATCAAAAGACACAGAGTAATAGAATGGATAAAAAAGCAAGACCCATCTATATGCTGCTTACAAGAAACTCACCTCAAACCCAAAGACATGCACAGACTAAAAGTCAAGGGATGGAAAAACACATTTCAGGCAAACAACAGCAAGAAGAAAGCAGGGGTTGCAGTACTAATATCAGACAAAATAGACTTCAAAACACAGAAAGTAACAAGAGATAAAGAAGGAAACTACATAATGATAAAGGGCTCAGTCCAACAAGAGGATATAACCATTCTAAATATATATGCACTCAACACAGGAGCACCAGCATATGTGAAACAAATACTAACAGAACTAAAGGGGGAAATAGACTGCAGTGCATTCATTTTAGGAGACTTCAACACACCACTCACCCCAAAGGATAGATCCACCGGGCAGAAAATAAGTACAGACACGGAAGCCCTGAACAACACAGTAGAGCAGATGGACCTAATAGACATCTCTAGAACTCAACATCCAAGAGCAACAGGATACACATTCTTCTCAAGTGCAAATGGAACATTCTCCAGAATAGACCACATACTAGCCCACAAAAAGAGCCTCAGCAAAATCCAAAATATTGAAATTCTACCAACCAATTTTTCAGACCACAAAGGTATATAACTAGAAATAAATTCTACAAAGAAAACAAAAAGGCTCACAAACACATGGAGGCTTAACACCATGCTCCTAAATAATCAATGGATCAATGAACAGATTAAAATAGACATCAAGGATATATAGAAACAAATGACAACAATAACAAAAAGCCCCAACTACTGTGGGACGCAGCGAAAGCAGTCTTAAGAGGAAAGTACATAGCGATCCAGGCACACTTGAAGAAGCAAGTACAATCCCAAATGAATAGTCTAACATCACAATTATCAAAACTGGAAAAAGAAGAAAAAATGAGGCCTGAAGTCAGCAGAAGGAGGAACATAATAAAGATCAGAGAAGAAATAAACAAAATTAAGAAGAATAAAACAATAGCAAAAATCAACGAAACCAAGAGCTGGTTCTTTGAGAAAATAAACAAAATAGATAAGCCTCTAGCCAAACTTATTAAGAGAAAAAGAGAACACAAATTAACAGAATCAGAAATGAGAACGGAAAAATTATGACAGACTTCACAGAAATACAAAGAATTATTAAAGACTACTATGAAAACCTATATGCCAACAAGCTGGAAAACCTAGAAGAAATGGACAACTTCCTAGAAAAATACAACCTTCCAAGACTGACCAAGGAAGAAACACAAAACTTAAACAAACCAATTATGAGCAAAGAAATTGAAACGGTAATCAAAAAACTACCCAGGAACAAAACACCCGGGCCGGACAGATTTACCTCGAAATTTTATCAGACACACAGAGAAGACATAATACCCATTCTCCTTAAAGTTTTCCAAAAAATAGAAGAGGAGGGAATACTCCCAAACTCATTCTATGAAGCTAACATCACCCTAATACCAAAACCAGGCAAAGACCCCACCAAAAAACAAAATTACAGACCAATATCCCTGATGAACGTAGATGCAAAAATACTCAATAAAATATTAGCACACCGAATTCAAAAGTATATCAGAAGGATCATACACCATGACCAAGTGGGATTCATCCCAGAGATACAAGGATGGTACAACATTCGAAAATCCATCAACATCCACCACATCAACAAAAAGAAAGACAAAAACCATGTGATCATCTCCACAGATGCTGAAAAAGCATTTGACAAAATTCAACATCCATTCGTGATAAAAACTCTCAGCAAAATGGGAATAGAGGGCAAGTACCTCAACATAATAAAGGCCATATATGATAAACCCACAGTTAACATTATACTGAAGAGCGACAAGCTGAACGCTTTTCCTCTGAGATCGAAAACTAGACAGGGATGCCCACTCTCTCCACTGCTACTTAACATAGCACTGGAGGTCCTAGTCACAGAAATCAGACAAAACAAAGAAATACAAGGAATCCAGATTGGTAAAGAAGAAGTTAAACTGTCACTATTTGCAGATGACATGAGATTGTACATAATAAACCCTAAAGACTCAACCCCAAAACTACTAGAACTGATATCAGAATACAGCAAAGTTGCAGGACACAAAATTAACACACAAAAATCTGTAGCTTTTCTATATATTAACAATGAACTAATAGGAAGAGAAATCAGGAAAACAATTCCATTCACAATTGCATCAAAAAGAATAAAATACCTAGGAATAAACCTAACCAAAGAAGTGAAAGACCTATACCCTGAAAACTACAAGTCACTCTTAAGAGAAATTAAAGGGAGCACTCACAAATGGAAACTCATCCCATGCTCGTGGCTAGGAAGAATTAATATCGTCAAAAAGGCCATCCTGCCCAAAGCAATATAAAGACTTGATGCAATCCCTATCAAATTACCAGCAACATTCTTCAATGAACTGTAACAAATAATTCAAAAATTCATATGGAAACACCAAAGACCCCAAATAGCCAAAGCAATCCTGAGAAAGAGGAATAAAGTAGGGGGGATCTCACTCCCCAACTTTAAGCTCTACTATAAAGCCATAGTAATCAAGACAATTTGGTACTGGCACAAGAACAGAACCACTGACCAGTGGAACAGACTAGACACTCCAGACATTAACCCAAACATATATGGTCAATTAATATTTGATAAAGGAGCCATGGACATACAATGGCAAAATGACAGTCTCTTCAACAGATGGTGCTGGCAAAACTGGACAGCTACATGTAGGAGAATGAAACTGGACCACTGTCTAACCCCATATACAAAAGTAAATTCAAAATGGATCAAAGACCTGAATGCAAGTCATGAAACCATTAAACTCCTGGAAAAAAACATAGGCAAAAACCTCTTAGACATAAACATGAGTGACCTCTTCTTGAACATATCTCCCCAGGCAAGGAAAACAACAGCAAAAATGAACAAGTGGGACTATATTAAGCTGAAAAGCTTCTGTACAGCAAAAGACACCATCAATAGAACAGAAAGGAACCTTACAGTATGGGAGAATATATTTGTAAATGACAGATCCAAGAAAGGCTTGACGTCCAAAATATATAAAGAGCTCACATGCCTCAACAAACAAAAATCAAATAATCCAATTAAAAAATGGGCAGAGGAACTGAAGAGACATTTCTCCAAAAAAGAAATACAGATGGCCAACAGACACATGAAAAGATGCTCCACATCACTAATTATCAGAGAAATGCAAATTAAAACTACAATGAGGTATCACCTCACACCAGTAAGGATGGCTGCCATCCAAAAGACAAACAACAACAAATGTTGGCGAGGCTGTGGAGAAAGGGGAACCCTCCTGCACTGCTGGTGGGAATGTAAATTAGTTCAACCATTGTGGAAAGCAGTATGGAGGTTCATCAAAAGGCTCAAAACAGATTTACCATTTGACCCAGGAATTCCAGTCCTAGGAATTTACCCTAAGAATGAAGCAATCAAGTTTGACAAAGACAGATGCACCTCTATGTTTATTGCAGCACTATTTACAATAGCCAAGAATTGGAAGCAACCTAAATGTCCATCGGTAGATGAATGGATAAAGAAGATGTGGTACATATACACAATGGACTACTACTCAGCCATAAGAAGAGGGCAAATCCTACCATTTGCAGAAACATGGATGGAGGTGGAAGATATTATGGTCAGTGAAATAAGCCAAGTGGTAAAGATACCTCAAGACAAATGCTGGGCATAGAAGGCACAGGGCATAAATCTGCAAAGAAGTAAAAAGCTAACCTTTTCAAATAATATGGCTTCTCTCTCACTTACCAACTTTATATCCCTGTATGGCCCCGGAAGATGACTGGTTAGCCAGAGGCAGGTAAGATTCCTCAAGGGAGGAACAACCTAAGACAGGCACAGTCGCAGGAGGGCCATCAGGTGAGAAATTGGGGATCAACAGAGGTGAGGCTTAGAACCTCACCCCCCCTGTTTTGAGAGAAATTTTCTGCATCTGTGGATGTTTTATTGCCCTTGTCTAGCTTGGATTAACACATAGTCTACAGGCACACACCTGATCATCTACATTTGCTCTCTTACAACACTAAACTATGTTTTCTACCTTTATCTTGCATCTACCTACCACTTCAGCATTTTATTAAAAATAATAACAATAATAATAATAAAGGGAGAAATGTGGGATCCACATATAAATCAAGTATAAAAATCAAACGAATATTCATATTTGACCTGATTGTTTATAGTTTATAATGCATGATCAAAACTGAAAGTTTCTGTGATGACTGCCCTTGTACTGTTCACCATGTAATAACTTATTCACTATGTAAGAATTTGTTCACCATGTAAGAACTTGTTCGTTATGCTTCAGAAGATTGAAGACTGACGAGATTTAGGCTTGGGGTGGATTAATGACTGTGCATTGCGCATTGACCACCCTATACAGAATTTTATTGTTGTTAACAACCATTTGATCAATAAATATGAGAGATGCCCTCTCAAAAAAAAAAATTTAAAAGGATCAAAATCATACAAAGTATGTTCTCTGACCACAGTGAAATTAATTAGGTATCAATTGGAGGAAGATATCTGGAACACTTCTAAATATCTGGAAACTGAAAATATACTTCTAAGTAACTCCAACAAAACAGAAGTCAATAGGGAAATTACAAAATATTTTGAACTGAACAAAAATTAAAACATAACCTATCAAAATTTGGAGAATGCTGTTAAAGCAATTGTGTAGAGAGAAATTTCACATGTATTCATATGTCAAATCTCATTAAACTGCACACTGTATGTGCAATTTATTATACGTTGATTTTACCTCAATAAAACTGTTAAAAAAATACCGAGCATTCTGTTGAATTTAGAACAACATTCTAAAGAACTGTTCATTGTTCCTTCAACCTCCAGTTTCACATTTCCTCATATCCAACCTACCCAACACCACCTTCTTAAAGGAAGATGGGAAAGGAAATCTGTCTTCATGGTGCTGACATCCACTCATGAAGTACTCTTTAAAATAAGACATCTAGTTTCCTCTACCAGAAAATGTAGAGAGAGTGAAGGGGTCAGGAAACAGTAGAGCCCACACTTGACCAACACTAACTAGAGGGTGGAGGGGGCACTGAATGTGGACATTTGACATTTCCTTGTTCCTTTTTGATGCCACCCAGGTACCTGCTTACCTGGAATTGCTTTGGAGTTCCCAAAGTTGATCTATCTTTTCTTGCCAAATAATGCACTGTTTTAAGAAACTGCTTGATTATCACATGGCTTTTAGCAAAAAACCTGTAACTCAGCTTTTTTCCGACTGATGTACTACATGTTATTCAGGAAAGAAAACCAGTGTGAATCTGTTCATTCCACCTGAATCACAGACACAGCTCAAGTTCTACCCTTTCTAGGTAATCAGCCTTCTGTGACAACTCTAGGATTTGCTCACATCCCTTCTCCCCTGCTCTTTGATCTCTGTAGAATTCTCAGTTTATATCATGAAATACATCATTGCAATTGTCCGTTTTCTTATCTAGTGTAGGATTATTTCTTCTATTCTTTTCCTCAAGTTTCTGGCTTTGCCTGTAATCTGGGGACTTCTGCTCATAGTTCTGCTCTCTTAGGGAAATGATGAGGATGTTCTCACTCCTATAATTATTCTTATTTTCTCCCCTTAAGAAATGACAATCTGGGGAGAAGGTCATGCTCAGGCATGACCCAGTTTCTGGCTACCCTTTCTCTCAGAGCAGCTTGCACATCAGCAGAGTACATCTTCAGCTCTTGTGGTTTTCCAGCTATTGTGCCTCCAACAAAGCACACACATGAAATTGAAGAGAAGGGAGAAATGCTAGAAGGCCTCATTCTGGCCTTGGGTCCAAGTCACATTCCTCAATCCAGCCTGAACAGTAATATAGTAGATAATATATTTAAATCCGCACAATCAACAGGAGTGGATGAGGAGTATGATTAATTAATACCACCAACATCCAGACTGCTATCCTTCCTTTTAACTATTAAAATGTCCACTTTTACGGAGTTTTTTTGCAATTCCTGAGGTTCTGATTAATCATTTTCTAGTCTATGCCCCTAAACATTATTTTTGTACACCTTCTACAACATTTATTCTGCTTGGCATTCTAGTAAATTGTATGTACCTTTTTCAACACTTAAATTCTAAGATCTTTAAGACAGGGATTATGCATATTTATCTGCATGAATAACCAATTCAGTTTAATTTTTAAATTCATTTAATCTGGATCATCTTTGTAATTACTTGTTTACTGTTTATTTTTAGGCAGATTGTAATTTCAATGAGATAGAAGACACAAACAAATGTAAAGCTATACTGTGTTCATGGATTAGAAGAATTAATATTGTTAAAATGTCCATTCTACCCAAAGCAATCTACAGATTCAATGTAATTCCTATCAAAATACCAATAACATTTTTCACAGAACTAGAACAAAGAATCTTAAGATTTGTCTGGAACCATAAACCTTGAGAAAGAAGAACAAATTTGGATGTGTAACACTCCAGCTTTTAACTATATAACAAAGCTATAAGAATGAATGGTAGAATGTATGGTACTGGCACAAAAACTGACACACAGATCCACAGAATAGAATGGAGAGCCAAGAAATAAACCCATGCTTATATGGTCAATTACTCTATGACAAAGGAGGAAAGAATATTATATGGGAAAAGGATAGTCTAATAAATAGTGTTGGGAAAAGTGAACAGCTACATGCAAAAGAATGAAACTAGACTACTTTCTTAAACAATTTGCAAAATTAAACTCAAAATAGATTAAAGACCTAAATATAAGACCTGAAACCATAAAACTTCTAAAAGAAAACATAAGCTGTAAAGTCTTGGGTATTGGCCTTAGCAATTTTTTTTTTAAGATACATCTCCCCAGGCAAGGGTAACAAAAGCAAAAATAAACAAGTAGGACTACATCAAACTACAAAGCTTTTTCATAGCAAAGGAAACCATCAACAAAGTGAAAAGACAACTTACCACATGGGAAAATACATATGCCAATGATATATCCAATAAGGGATTCCTATCAAAAATATATAAAGAACTCATATATCTCAACACAAAAACCACAAATAATCTGATTAAAAAACAGGCAAAGAACCTGAACAGGCATTTTCCAAAGAAGACATACACAAGGCCAACACATACATGAAAAGATCTCAACATAACTCATCATCAGGCAAATTCAAATCAAAACTGCAATGAGATATCACCTCACACTATGGAAAACAGTTTGGAAGTTCCTCGAAAAATTAAAAATAGAAATACTATATGGTCCAGTAATTCTGCTTCTGGGTATTTACCTGAAGAAAATAACATCACTAATTCAAAAAGACATATGTACTACTATGCTTATTATAGAATTTACAATAGCCGAGATATGGAAGCAACCTGTATCTACTGACTGATGAATGGATAAAGATGATGTAGTATATATATATATATATATATATATATATATATATATATATATATATACAATAGAGTATTACTCAGCCATAAAAGGAATGAAATCTGTCACCATTTACAACATGAATGGACCTAGAGAATGTTATGTTTAGTGAAATAAGTCAGACAAAGAAAGACAAATATCATATGATTTCACTTATATGAGGAATCTAGAAAAATAAAAAAAAAAAGCCTCATAAATATAGAGAACAAATTTGTGGTTGCCACAGGGGAGGAGAGTGTGGGGTGTACAAAATAGTGAAAGGGGATGAAGAGGTACAAACTTCCAATTATAAAATTAAAAAGTCACAGGGATGAAATGTACAGCATAAGGAATATAGTAAATATTGTATTATCTTTATATGATGACAGTATTCACACTTATGGTGAACATTCAGTAATATATATAATTGTGAAATCACTATACTGTACATCTGAAACCATTATAATATTGTATATCAGCTATACTTCAACTAAAAAAATCAAAATGTCATCTTACTTATTAATTCAAGAATAACTAAAATCAAAACATCATCAATAACAAATACCCACATCTTTGAAGGTAAGAGTAAAATGATGAAAATTCTTTCTTTACCCACGTAACACATTGTCCCTCGGTGTTTTATACCTATAAATTACAAATCAATACAATTTAAATCACACTGCTCATTTCTAAATGATCACTTTCTGGTGAAAAATAGGCTTTTCATATGCAAATATAAGGAAATCTTGGAAATAAAACCCAGCCAATCTAACAGAGTTCTGAAATGGTGACTTAGCAGAAGAGTGCAAGCTACAAGGGCAATCAGACCTCCAACAGCTGTGTTGTTTGCTATTACAAAATGGGTCAGATATTCAAGCTCTCTGCTATTCAAGGTCAACATCAACTCTTGCCTCTTGGACTGATAGAGGTACCCTAACTATCCTTCAGTAGCTCTGCTGTAGCACTACAGCATATAAATTTTGTAGATGCTCAAATTTAGATTTCTTACCTAATTGATTAGAAAAGGATGGGAGAAAATTAAGTCCAAGAAAGTACCTAATAACTTAAAGAAGTATGTATTTAATAAGTGATTACTGACTGTCCAGTTTTTTTGGGGTCCTTTGGGAAGAAAGTGTCTGTCTGCTGGAAGCCTATAGTATATAGCTGATTTACTCTGAAATAGTATACAGCCTTCAGTATGGTTGATTTATACTAAAGCCATTTCACAACAATATGAAGTTCCATATAAGTGTGAGAGTTTGTGGTATAGCAAATTGTGGGTAAAATTGTAGTGTTTCCAAAATATCTCACCTGGCTTTAGTGCATCTGCATATTAACAGGCGTTCCTCAGGGGTAGAGAGTCATTCGTCTCCATATCAATGGTTAATTATCTGGCTGACCCAAGGGCTTATCTAAACCTGAGAGGTTAGGGGGAGGTCTTGCTTGCTTCTGCTTGAGAGAGAAATGGGCCTGGACTGCAGTTTGTAAGCAATAAATGGGTTTTAAACTTTATTTCTCCCTTCGGCTGATTTCAGACTGAGAGGTATTTTGCCCAGAGAGTTCCTCTCCCTGGAGTTACACTAATCCAAACAGAAGGATAAGAGGGATGTTTTATGGATGAGCTGAGTCTTGAAGAAAGTAGAATTTAAATTGGTAGAGATAAACAGACATGCTCAGGAAAGGGGGAAAATCTCAGAGTTACAATCTATTTGCAACAAGAATACTTTCAAAAGTCCATGTTGAATCTGATCTCCGTCAGAGTAGGTATGGGTAAAACTTCAGTATTTCCAGAATCTCTTGCCTGACCTTAATGCATCTCCATACCAACAGGTGTTTTTCCAAGGGGTGGAGAGAAGTAGGCTATCTCCATATCAATAGGTGATTATCTGGGGAAGAAGGGCTTATCTGCACTGAAGAGGCTGGGTGGGGTCCCTTTTTTGCAGCTGGGTCATGAGAGATCTGGGTGAGTAGAAGTGAAGTGGATGACTGTTTGTAGGCAATAAATGCATTTTTCCCATTTTATTTCTCCCTTTGACTGATTTCAGTTTCAAAGGTAATTTGCCCCAGGCTGGGAAAATATTTTCTCCCTGGAGTTACAGTAGGTAACAATCCACTGACAGATCTGGGTTGCAAAATCAAACCTGATTAAGACTCTCATGAGTGGCTTCTGAGTGGGTCCCAGTTTCAGAAAAGTCCCTGAAATTGCTGCAATCACTAAAGGCCAGGAAAAGAGCATCCCACAGTTGATATATATCTAACAGAACATTTATCATATTATCAGATGATTACTACTTTACTGCAGCTTTTCTGGAAGATGTTGACTACTGGTAAAATGCATACCCCTGGTGGCTGGTCTATACAGAATGTCCATAGCTAAACTGGTTCTATAGTGCAGTAGTTCCCAGTTTGTGGGAAACATGAAGTTATTCCAAGGATCCCAGTAAATTCATATGAACACTGGGCATTGTCTGAACACCATACAGATTATGTTTTACACAGAGATATTGCCATGGTCCAAGTGTGTATGATTACTATTGTATTTAATTTTTTTAATATATTAACAATGTAATTGAATTCATAGCGAGTTCCTTCACTGCTGTCATCTAGGACTCCTCAAGTAGCTTGAGGATGATTAGCCCATGGATGATAAGGCCTGAAGAAATAAGCACAGAATAGAGGCTCATCACACAGAGCAGTGGGGGCAGGGCATAGGTGCCCGATAAGGCTCTCCACAGGAAGGCTTGAGTTAGTGTTTCTTAAAGAGTGAAGCCTCAGAAGTCTTACCTTTTTCTGTAGTATTTTTTAGCTTTGTATTTTTACTATACTAACAGCCTTTAAGATTATACTAGTACATTCTGTATCTTCTGGATGCCCACTGAGTGTGGGGACAAGGATGAGTGGGAGTGCGATCTGCAGCTGCAAAGTAGCCAGGTGCCCAATCACCTGAGCTGAGTAATATATTGAGCCAGTCTAATTGCTTTTAAACAGAAGTGACAGATATTATTTATATTTTTAAGAGATCATACTTGCGACAGTGTGGAGAATGGATTGTGCAGAGGGGCGAGAGTAGTGACCAGGAACACCAGCGAAGGGATCTTAGAGTAGTCCTGACATATAATCACTGACTGTTTAAACTAGTGTTGTATATCTGAGACAGAAGGAAGCGGAAGGGCTTTTTAGGACATGACTGAGGTTTGTTTTTTTTTTTTTAAGGAAAGCATATGTCTGAACTCAGACCTAAAGGCTGAGTAGGAGTTGGACAGCAAAGGGACAGAGAAAGGAAGACAGCAGGAACATCAAGTTACGGAGGTGAGTGAGAGCATGAGTCATGTCCAGCTGGGCCCATGTCACCATGCCTGGGCACTAGCATCCACCTGCTGGCAGCAGCCCCGCAGTGCTGCACACCAAGGAGGAAGTAAGAGTTCATGGAGTAAAGTAATAGTAAATCTACAAATACTCCAAAATCCCCTACTTTTTCTCTACCTCTTCCCCCACCTAGTATCCAAAGCCACACAACAAAAAGCCTGTCCATAAAAGTTCTAATGATTTTTATTTTCTCAGAATCAAGCAAATGATACTTGCGATGAATATTACAAGAATAAAGTTTTATAAGCAGGTGAAACAATTCAATAATACTGTTATTTTTAAAACCAATTCCTGAAATAACTGTGTTGGACATATTTTCTTGGCTACTGAAGAATAAATACCAGGTTCAAGAAATTTTACCTCATATTTTTCTGGTTGACTCAAACAATATAGCCAAGTTCACTTCCTTTAAAGTTCTCATCAAGTTATCACAAAATACGGCCTTTTGTCTTTTTTTTTAGTGTAGAAAAGAACATCTTGTGTGGGATGTTCAAAAACTTAAGGGTTTTAATCTTATTTGAACAATTATTTACCCATCTATTTCACAAAAATTAAAATCGAAACACCTTTCTAATTTGGCTGCATCTCAAAACAGCAGAAAAAGAGAAGTGGCCCCTTGTCAGGAAGCATGTACAGTATGTGCTCCCCAGCAAACGTATTAATTACAAGACCAGGAACAAGACTAAAACAGAATCAGCAGTGACTACAGATTCCTTTATATGCAAAGAGGAACAGGATAAAAGCTCCACAATCAGTGTCCTCAGGGTTCTGTAGGTCATGCTTTGCAGACTGCTTTATGCTCTATGAAAAGCAGTTAAGTCCAAGTCATCTGTGACTTAACAGACTTTCAGCCTAGCCAGTATGGGTTAAAACCATCGCCTGGTTTGCCTACATTTTAAGCAGCCTGTATTTTTCCGGCATTATTTAACTTCCAGTTCCCTCTGTACCACACTACACTCTGCCCCACCACATAAATGGGGAAATATTGATAAAATGGGACACAGAGACAACTCCCATCTTATTTGCTCAAATTCTAGTGCCTGCCTGTGCTTCAGTCTCTTCCACTACAAAAAAACACCAGCGAAAAGACAGTTACATTTCCCTCTTTCATGCACTGTGGAACCAAGGACAATGTGATAGAAGGGCTCCTTTGTGCAAACAAAGCCTACAGACAGCTGGGATATGTGCTGCCTTGAGCTGGCTTTGGCTCTCTGGAGCAGGGCCAAGATTTAATGAGGCTTTCCAGATTGGAGGTCATAGTGGTTTGCTGAATCACACTGTTTCTGCAGAGAACCATATATAAACCCTAAAGAACGGAATATGGCTCATGGACAACCTGAAACACACTAATAAGAGACTATCGATGACTGATGATAGCAGCTTGTAAAACCAGCCAGGCACACCCAGATAACTATCCTATGAGACCCTAAGGTAACAGGTGCCACACAACAGAGAAAGCTTCCTTTCATAGGGAGAAAAGTTCCAGTCTATTCATTTCCTGAAACAGCACTTGTGGCCACTAACTCCAAACTTATCAGCCACTTTTAACGTTAAATATTAGGGTGGAGGAAGCAAGAAAAAGGAATTCGAGAAAGAAAGATTTTAGTAACAAAGAACTCTATTCTTTTTGAACTGGACAACTCAGATGGCCTGCTTGTATAGACTCTTGTTCTTAAAATAAAAATTCACTGTTGGTTTCACTCCATATGGCCATTCTTTTTATCAGAAAGTCTTTCTCTCACTACATCCCAGAACATACAATGAGATATAAATGGGAGCAAACTAGTTCTTTTTCATGAGAATAAAAAACAAAGAAGTCTAGGCTTTAAGTCTTGTTTCTGCTGGTGTACAGTCTTAAAGTCACCTAAACCTCAATGGTCCTAACCTGGCTCACACATACAATGGCAGGGTTGAAACACAACTGAGATTATAACAAGGGTTTCACAGCAACAAATGAGTTTTATAAGTCCAAGAACCCAATAAAATTCTATGTAAAAATTTCTTGTGGATGAGCATTTTTCTAGGGCTAGAATCCACTTACATCAGATTTTCAGCATGGGGTGAAACTCAAAATTGGTAAAGAAGTACTGGTTACAACAATTTTTAAGTAAATAATTGTAAACTGGAGAGTCTACCATTCTGATTTGTCAATAACAACAAAGTAAAATTTCATTTGGAAGAGAAAAGACCCTACAAATTTTCATTCCCAGAGAAGGAAAAACTGGAAATACCGTTCATTCAACCACTAATAAATTTAAGGGATCTGTAAGAGACTAAGGCTTTATCTCAGCAGGGTAGAAGGACCTGGTATATTCCCTCCACCCTCAGCCGAAGAAGTAGGGCCATGTCAAAAGGGCATGGGAAAGAGCATAAGTATACTTAGTGCCCAGATCTTGGTTATTAAAAGCCCATTCCTGGCTACAGAGGTGGAAATTTTTGAAGAAAGGCAGTTTCTTGTCTGGGGCAGGGAAAGTACAAGGTGACCCTGGGATATCTTGCTGGACGTGAAAACAAGGAAGTGCTCACAGACTAATTAATATATTATGGTAAAAGCTGACAGGAACTGGTTTTTGAAGGGGCACCCACTGGCTAAACTTGGGCAATATGAACAACAAAAATATAATGACCATCATATATAATAAACATTAAAAATTTAAAGTCCATCAGTTCAAAATGATGAGAGAAAGAGGAGCGCAATCAGATAGCAAATAAAAGACAATGAAAGTATGGGACAATATACTCTAAATGGCAGATCTGATAGAGGCTTGACATCCAAAATATACAAAGAGCTCATGCACCTCAACAAACAAAAAGCAAATTATTCAATTAAAAAATGGGCAGAGGAGCTGAACAGACACTTCTCCAAAGAAGAAATTCAGGTGGCCAACAGACACATGAAAAGATGCTCCACATTGCTAGTTATCAGAGAAATGCAAATTAAAACCACAATGAGATATCACCTCACACCAGTAAGGATGGCTACAATCCAAAAGACAAAGAACAACAAATAGCGGCGAGGTTGTGGAGAAAGGGGAACCCTCCTACACTGCTGGTGGCAATGCAAATGAGTTCAACCATTGTGGAAAGCAGTATGGGGGTTCCTCAAAAAGCTCAAAATAGAAATACCATTTGACCCAGGAATTCCACTTCTAGGAATTTACCGTAAGAATGCAGCAGCCCAATTTGAAAAAGACATGTCTACCCCTATGTTTATCGCAGCACTATTTACAATAGCCAAGAAATGGAAGCAACCTAAGTGTCCATCAGTAGATGAATGCATAAAGAAGATGTGGTACATATACACAATGGAATATTATTCAGCCATAAGAAGAAAACAAATCCTACCATTTGCAACAACATGGATGGAGCTACAGGGTATTATACTCAGCAAAATAAGCCAGGTGGAGAAAGACAAGTACCAAATGATTTCACTCATCTGTGGAGTATAAGTACAAAGCAAAAACTGAAGGAACAAAACAGCAGCAGAATCACAGAACCTAAGAATGGACTAACGGTTACCAAAGGGAAAGGGACTTGCCAGGAGGGGTGGGAAGGGAGGGATAAGGGCAGGGAAAAATAAAGGGGGCCTTACAATTAGCATGCATAATGTGTGGGGGAGCATACGGAGGGATTTGTAACAGAGAAAACAAGTAGTGAGTCTACAGCATCTTACTACGCTGATGGACAGTGACTGTAATGGGGTTTGTGGTGGGGGACTTGGTGAAGGGGGGAGTCTAGTAACCATAATGTTCTTCATGTAATTGTAGATTAATGATAATAAAATGAACAAAAAAAATATATGCACTCAGCATCATTTGGTAATTTTTTGAGAAGTCAAGACACTCTTGTACCTTACTATATCTCTATTATCAGCATGAACATAAGAGATAGCAGAATTAGTGCATAAAAATAGGTCCCCACATAGCACAGTGGGATTGTCAAGCTGGCTGTTATTCCTCTTGGCTTCTGAGTGGCCAGTGGTTCCACTCAGGGCCATCACAGTCCACAATTGCTCTAGTGTCCTCTCCTAGGCTTTAGGAAAATGAAAGGCAACTCTCCCTTACCCACAGGTAGGGTGAGACAAGGTAGAAAATTCTACAGAACAAATAACCATGTTTCTTAAACAAATACCAATAAAAAATAAAGGGAGAAAGGAATGATTATGGATTAGAAGAGACTTAAGAAACAAATCAACCAAATGCAATACAAGAACCTTATTTGGATCCTGATTCAAACCAACCAACTATAAAAATACACTTACTAAATAGAAAAGTTGAACACTGAATAGACACTAGCTATTAATTATTTTCATTTCCAGGTGTTATGTGAATGAGATTAATTTTTAAAAAGGGTCCTTTTTTATAAGATACATACTGAAGAATTTACACATAAAATAATATGATGTGTGAAATTTGCTGTAACTCCAGCAAGGGTGGTAGGAGGATACAGAAGAAATAAGATTGTGTTGGTAACTGCCAAATCTGCATGATGAATTTGCAAGGGTTCATTATACTACCTTCTTTACTTTTGTGTGCACTGGGAATTTCCATCATTAAATAAATTTTTTTAAAGTAAGGAGGCCCTATTAGCTATAGGTAAAGACAAATATCTTTTTTTTATATTGTTAATGTACAATTACTTGAACATTATGGTTACTAGACACCCGCTATTATCAAGTCCCCCCCACATACCCCATTACAGTCACTCTCCATCAGCGTAGTAAGATGCAATAGAATCATTACTTGTCTTCTCTGTATATACTGCCTTTCTGTCCCCCACACCATGACATTATGTGTGCTAATCGTAATGACCCGTTTTCCCCCTTATCCCTACCTTCGCACTCATCCTCCCCAGTCCCTTTCCCTTTGGTAACTGGTAGTCCATTCTTGGGTTGTGTGAGTCTGCTGCTGTTTTGTTCCTTCAGTTTTTGCTTTGTACTTATACTCCACAGATGAGTGAAATCATTTGGTACTTGTCTTTCTCCACCTGCTTATTTCACTGAACATAATACCCTCTAGCTCCATCCATGTTGCTGCAAATGGTAGGATTTGTTTTTTTCTTATGGCTGAATAATATTCCATTGTGTATATGTACCACATCTTCTTTATCCATTCATCCACTGATGGACACTTAGGTTGCTTCCATTTCTTGGCTATTGTAAATAGTGCTGCAATAAACATAGGGGTACACATGTCTTTTTCAAACTGGGCTGCTGCATTCTTAGAGTAAATTCCTAGGAGTGGAATTCCTATATCAAATGGTATTTCTATTTTGAGTTTTTTGAGGAACCTCCATACTGCTTTCCACAACGGTTGAACTAGTTTACATTCCCACCAGCAGTGTAGGAGGGTTCCCATTTCTCCACAACCTCGCCAACATTTGTTGTTTGTCTTTTGGATGGTGGCCATCCTAACTGGTGTGAGGTGATATCTCATTGTGGTTTTAATTTGCATTTCTCTGATGATTAGTGATGTGGAGCATCTTTTCATGTGCCTATTGGCCATCTGAATTTCTTCTTTGGAGAAGTGTCTATTCAGCTCCTCTGCCCATTTTTTAATTGGCTTATTTGCTTTTTGTTTGTTGAGGTGCATGAGCTCTTTATATAATTTGGATGTCAACCCCTTATCAGATATGTCATTTATGAATATGTTCTCCCATACTGTAGGATGTCTTTTTGTTCTACTGATGGTGTCCGTTGCTGTACAGAAGCTTTTTGGTTTGATATAGTCCCACTTGTTCATTTTTGCTTCTGTTCCCCTTGCCCGGGGAGATATGTTCATGAAGAAATTGCTTATGTAAAGACAAATACCTTTTACCGGTAAAGATGGGATGTGTGGTTTCTCAACTTCTGGATTTATGTGTAATTGAATTTATTTCAGTGACCATTAATGAATGCCTGCAAGGTTCCTGTGCCTCTATAACTTGGTGATAACCAAGGCACCTTTTAAGTACCGAGAGTGTAGTGGTTAATGGTTTGGTTTCTGGAGCCAGGTCACCCATACTGGAATTTCAGCTCTGTCATCTACTAGCTATGTGATATGAAAAAAGTTGCTTGAATTCTCTATGCCTCATTTTCCTTACCTACGAAATGAGAGTAAGAAGAGAATCTACCTAAGTAAACACATGTGAAGTACTTAGGACAGTGCCTCACACATAGTAAGCACTCAACAATTGTTAGCTATTATTATTAATATTCATCAGGTTGAGCATGTTAAAAGGAAAGCTATGATTTCTATTCTACTGCCATTGAAAATCTCATTTAAATTGTCTTTCTTTGATAGGTATTAAACATTTTAATACCATTCCAGAATACCTAAAATGTAATGGATGTGGTGTTTTCTTGTGACATATCTATGCTTGTAACAGTTTGAGGAAACATTATGTTCCTTCATATTAACTGACCAAAAAAACACAAAAAAATGAGATGCAAAACAGCAAGAAGTCACCCTAGCTGCCCTTTAGTTAACCAATTTATTTGGAAACACATTTTTGTCCTCTGGCAATACATCACTGAATCTCATCTGTGAATATGAGGTCGTACCACCATAAGCAGGGTTGAAAAATGCAAATCAAGCTGTTTCACCAATAACCATTTCTACTATTGAGATTTTGAAATATAATAACGTGAAAGCATAATGAAGAGGGATGACCTCCTGCCCCTTTCTCTGACTGTGCGGGTTTGGTGAAAGTGCTGATGCTACAAGGATGGGGAATGAAGGTGGGAAGGGAAGGCAGTGGGAGCTGCTGGAGGCGGTGGGAGACTACTGAATCCCGGACGGAGTTCAGCCTCCACCCCAGCAGAACTTACAATACATACATGCTTATCATGTAGGTTACAATAAATGGAAACATGAAAGATCGAAACAACAACGACTCAATGCTCCGATGGGAGTACCTCAAGTGTAGGGCACTGGGAGTGGTCTGCTCCACACAGAGACAGTAAGGGGATGGGATGTGTGTAGACAACGGAAAAAAATGGATAAACTGACTAAACTCAGTCTGCTTTTTATTATCGTCATGCACTGACAATTCTAAACAATGTCAGTGACAAAACAGTCCTCCCCCAAAAATATACTTCGTTAGTCTGAATTCTAAAAAATTACTGCAGTCACTGCCAAGTTTTAATAATCTATGTATAAGCTTCACATTAGCACATTTAAAATTTTGTCTCTCTACTAAACATTTATTCTACATGGAAGTTAGTTTAGAGATTGTCCATTTATATATATATGGAAGCTTACTCAGCTACACAGATGCATTTTCAGAGTAAATTTGTAATGGTTCAAAACTGTTCAATCTGGCTTCACAGTTAGTTCATGTAATTCCTGTCATTCTAAATACTGAAGCACTTAAACACCAGATTCAAAAAAAATAATAGTTCAGTGATTTTAGTTACACTAAATTTTAGTTACTTCATTTCTGTCATTTATGTGACCATTTGAATTTTAATTTTCCTTTAAAATAGTAAGACAGTATGAACTGCAAGGTGTAACATTTTTGTTAAGTGCAAATACTACCTGATAAAGGAAATAATGAATGACTAATATCTTTAAATTTATATGTATTGTTTATATATACTGGTTTTCTCTAAAACTAAAGATTACAATAATTCTTTAATGAAAAGATGATATACTGATATTTTAATGATTGTTAGCGATATTAAATGGTTATTAGCAAAAATAATTGTCATATAGAGGAGATACTAAAAAATTATCCATCCCAGATCTAGAGGGTATTATGCTCAGTGAAATAAACCAGGTGGAGAAAGACAAATAACAAATGACTTCACTTACTTGTGGAGTATAAAAATAAAGCAAAACAGAAGGAACAAAATAGCAGTGGACTCACAGACACCAAGAAGGGACTAGTGGTTACCAAGGGGGAAGAGTTGGGTAGGGGGGAGAGGATAAAGGGGCACAATAATTTGCAATCATAATATGGGTTGTTCACAGGGATGGTAGTACAGCATGGAGAATACAGTTTTAATGACTCTGTAACATCTTACTACCTTGATAGATACTGACAGCACTAGAGGGGGTGAGGATTTAATAATATGGGTAACTGTTGAACCACTGTGCTGCATATTGGAAACCAACATAGGATTGTGTATCAATAATACCTTATGCAAAAAAAAAAACAAAACACCCCAATCTATCCCAGGTTAAGTACACTGGGTATGCCACTGCCTCCGATACTCTTTTGTTCTCTGATTAATCACTTAGTAATATTGAAAAACCCAAGACTTTGATGATGTGTATCAACACTGGTTGTGCTGACAGGTGCTATGTTCCTAGTTGTCAAGTGCAAGAGTAAACAAAGCTCTGTTACTCTGTGATACTCACATGTGTAAAACATGTTTTAGAAAAGATAGGACAACTCAAATCAAACAGCTAACTGTCTTTCACAAAAGAAATACAAAACAAGACTCAAATGATGAATTGCTGGCATTAATGCTACTGAATCAATGGTTCCTATGTGAATATTTATAACCATTCTCCTAGTTACCATGGCATACTATCTTATTTTCACATCTGATTTTAGGATCCTTCAGGTAAGAAATCATAGACTGGAGCTTTATAATTGAATTGAAATGATACTTGATTAACAGGTAATGAGCAGCCACTCAAGATTTTTAAGCAGAGAAACTGTATATTCTGAGATTTAACAACTTGTGTGGATTGATGTGAAGGCTAAAATTATCTAAAATTATTTGATTAGCTGCTTATTAATAGAGAATAATTTGTTAACTTCTTAGAAAATTAAACTCTGCTTTTCAAGCCTATTTTAATTTTCAATTTTAAAACTATGTGATACATTCCTTGAACCAGCAAACATTAGTAAATAAAGTAAATATTTGCTCTGTAACAGTGTGCTTGGTGGTGGGTGATTGGACTTCAAAGATACAAGGGTCAGTCTCTGCTATTCAATGATAAATATAAACAAATACTTATGAAAATGTGGCCAGTGAGATAATAAATACATAAAATGCTATAGGAGTAAAAAGAAGTAGCTCAAAGTAAGCTCCAAATCTCAACTACTTTTAAATCAAGACAGAATTCTGATGTATGTCTTAATTAAACATATAAATCAGTTAAAGTTCATTTAGCATGGACTTTCTTTCACATCCAAACAGTCTGATCATTTTGAGAAGTATCATCTTCAGGAGACCCATTTAATTAATTTCGGCACAAAATCCTGAAATCAGAATATTTAGATAAATGGGGGCAGTAAAAAATCATAGATTAGAGTGGAGTCAGCTATAGCATGGTGGAAGAAACAGCAATATCTAAATGCTTATAGTTTGGAGAAGGGTGTAGATAGTGATGCCATTAATGAATTCTGGAACAGCATGAACAGACATAAACAAGAAGCTCCTAAGTTTTAGACATACTATGTGTAAGATGCCTATAGGACAACTTTATGCCGGATGTCCGGAAGCTGGGTAGGGATTAAAATTACACGGCTGGGTGAGATTGGCTAGGGAGAGTATATACATGTAAGTGGAAGAGAAAAGACTGAGAATGAAACTTGATTATATACAATTTCACATAATTCCTTAAAATTTTGCCATGTCATCAAAAAAGTGAAAACTTGCCTAAACCACAGATCTGTATCTTTCACTACTTTTTTCCAGAGTAGTTGTTAAAAGCATGGGCTCTAAGAGAGTCCCAATTCTGCCACTCAGGAGCTGGATGATCATGGGCAAGTTAAATAATCTCTCTCGACCTCAGTTTCTCCATTGGTACAATGATGATATCAGAGTAACTACCATGTATGGTTTTTATGAGAATTAGATGAGATGATGCATGGAAAGTACTTAGTACAATGGCACAGGGAAAGCACTCAATAAATGTCAGCTACTATGATAGTGGTAATAATCAATTTTACTCCAATTTTGATCCTATGGCATAAATTTAAGAAATACTGACTGTATTGTTCCATTTTAAAAATCTATTTCATCTCTCAATGGATAGCCTGTATATTTCGTTGATTTGAGTAAATAATAATTCACTATAAAATAAATATATACCGAGCTCATTCTCTGATTGTGTATGTACAATTGTTACCCTATAAGAGAACCTGACTGATAAAATTTTTTCACTCTTGTATTGCTTCCCTGTTGATATTAAGTAACAACCTGCTGCCTCTGATCCTTCCCTACTTTAAACATTCTAAATATACATGAACAAAACAAGACCCTAGGTTTCCTAATCATTCACTACAACAAAGAATGACAATGTTTAGGCAGAATTAAACAATGCATCCTCAAAGCTCCCACAATTATGGCCCCATTACTCCACTTACTCAATTGTATCATAGTTAGCGATATACAAGCCTGTTTCTTCCCATAGATTTGTAGGAACTTGAAGTCAAAGAATATATTGTATTCATCACTGTATCCTAAGGATCCAAACTAGTACTTAGCATGTGGTAGACACCCAACAAGTGTTCTGAATGAATGAATGAACAAATGAAAGGACTCAGGAGCATGCAGGACAGAGAAAGGGAAATGTGGATTGTACAAAATAAGAAGAGTGGGCCAGATGACTTCTGTGGTCCCTTCAGGTTCCATTGATGATTAGCCTATGGTTGTTGCTGTATCTGATCATAATGGCACTACATATGTCCCATTGCCATTAATGATGGAAATCTGTCAGCTGAATATAAATAAATGATACAGAGGATAGGCTTTATTTTAACAGTTTCAATATTCATGAAGTGCTGCTATTTTTTTTGGAAAAGCAATTTTACAAATAAAAAGTCCACTCACCTGGGAAAAGCCCGAAATATGTACTACAGCACATTTTTTTCTCTTTTTTTAAATTATCCTGTACTCAAACCAGTCCTACCTAGGGAAGGGGTGGAGACAATGAAGATTACAGAGTATATTGGCTCATTTTCTAATATTGTCTGTGAATGGAGTTAATGAGCATAAAATCACTGTGTGATGGTATGTATCACAGAGTCTGGGTGCAATTAAATAATTTTGTACTTTGTGGAACCCTCAGGGGTAGGGAACATCATGCCAGATTAAATAGGTTTCTAAATAACCAATGCTTTGTCCATTTTAAAGATATCTTTTAAAAGTTAACCTATGGGGATGGACACCTTTCTGAAACGTTTCATTACAAAAAGAAACTACATTATTTAGGATGTTTTAGGCCACAGGTAACATACTCATCTAACAAAGGCTTAAACAATACAGTTCTTACATAACAAGAAGTTTTAAGTTTTCGGAATTGATTTACAGTACAGCAATGTCATCAAGGACTCAGATATTTTCTGTGTTTCCTTCCCTCCATCCTCAGCATGTGGTTCGGGAAGTCTTCCCTCATGGTGACAAAAGCATCACATCTATCTTAACAAACTCATTTCCCAAACAGGAAGGAGTAATGGTAAAAAAGTTTTTTCTGGTCATGTGGCTCTTCGCTTTACCAGAAAGGGAAACTGCCCCCAAAAGCTCTCAAGCCAACTTGCCCTTCCATCTTTTTTTCCCTTAGTGCAGCAACTTTGTTTCTTCTTTAATAAATACATTAAACTTAAAAAAAATTCACACATTCCTCCCATCATCCCCATCTCCCTTGTTCGGTTGGTTTGTTTTTTTAGATCCATATATATGAGAGATTATACAGTATTTGTCTTTCCCTGACTTGCTTCACTTAGTATAATGCCCTCAAGGTCTATCTGTGTTGTTCTAAATGGCAAGATTCATTCTTTTCTATGCCTGAAGAAAATGTATTTCTGAATAAATAATAATATGATAATAATAAAATAAAATTTTATTAAAATAATATATATATGTAACAACAATATTCCATTGTATATAGATACAACAATATCTTTAACCATTTATGCACCATGGACACTTAGGTTGTTTCTACTATCTTGGCTATTTTAAATAAAGCTACAAAGGACACGAGGGTGCATGTATCTTCTGGAGTTAGTGTTTTCATTTATCACATATTTTTTAATTGTGTAAGTTTACTTACAATAAGGAGGCTAAAAAACAATAGGGTAGATAGAGGTTTGATGATAACTGAAATTGCTGCACGAAAGCTGTGAGTGTCCAGTCCTGAGCAAAGATCCCTTTCTAATACCCTTTATGATCTCCACAGTGTAGTACAAAGTGGAATTACAAGGACTTGGGATTGAATTACAGCTCCATTACTTAATCTGACCTTGTAAAATGAAGATGAGAATATCTACACCATAGAAATGAAGAAGAAAATAATGCCTACTCTGGTTGTATAAAGGGTCTGTCCTGCCATGTTTATGCTCTAGACATGGATAAAATTTATTCCATTTATTTTTTCTTATAGAAGTTCCCTTCCCCTATTATGTAACCAGAGTATTAGGAACTCAAAGAGCAGGAGTAGTGCCCCTCATGGAACTGGATATGCTCTATATACACACATGAGAAAAAAATTTTATTGTAATTTCTTACAGAATAGAACTGGTACAACTTATTATCACCTTCTACACCACACAGAGAAGAGGACTAAGCTTGATGGTTAAAGCAATTATTCAAGAGTGCAGCCAGAAGAAAACAAGTAGCAACAAACACCTAACACTGACTGGCAAGGGGACACATTAGATGATCTTGTTTATTCTGAAAGTGGGTCACTGTATCCTCAGCAGTAACCTCGGAATTCTAATGACTGTGGAACCCAGAGAATACTGATCAGAGGAACAGAGCGGTGGGGATGAAAACAATTAACTTTGGTAGTTTTGACTATATTATTATCAAATAATTTTCAAGGTGTGAAATAATTTTGTTTCTAGCAAGAATAGAGGGCCCTGAAAATAGCATTTTCCTGTCTTTTCACTTTCTCATCCCTCTTAAAATCATTAACTGGAGACAGCAAAAAACAGCAATGGGCTGGGAAGTTAGTGATCCAGGGTTAGTTTCTGGCTTATGTTTTATTACTTTAATATCTCTGAATGTCCATTTCCTTTATATGAATAAGGTGAAGCTGGACCTATATCTCTGAAGCATCTTTCAACACTAAAACTCAATGAGTCTAGGAACACTTCGATTTTTAAACAATTTTTAAAAATTTTATTAGTAACAACAATCTTCTATTTCTATAAGAGCTTTGCTATTATCTTACAGGAAAAATAAAGAAGCACATATGATCATATTTTTCCAGTAAGATAAGAATAGTTACATATTATCTGAGAACTGGAGGTAGAGATAATTTGTCCAAAGGTCATCCTGATATTCTAGGATTTTAAAAAATGTAGTTACTTTTAAAAGAGGCAAAATGAGTAGGTCTAGAGTGAAATAAAGGTATTCTTAATATTTTTTATAATTCTAAGAGCATTTAGTTGTAAGGTAACCTAGGGTTCTAAATGGGCACAATCAGCTCTAACACAGGTATGAACACTGCCCAGGGCATTATAGGGGCAGACAAAAAAGAAAGACCCTCTCTCCTTCAACACCACTCCCTTCAAAGACCTTTCCAAATCTCTGCTCACCACATCCTCTACTCCTGTTAGAATTACTATAAATCGAACTCCACTGATCTTCCACAGTACTTGATTGATATGTTATAGCACTTACAGTTTTCTTCCTGTATTATAAATATTTATGCACAGGTTTTATCTCCTCTATAGTAAGTTCCCACAGAAGCTCCCAAATTGCTTGTAACAATAAATACTTCTAAAATCAATGATTCTCCAGAACAATGGCTTTATATTTTCTGATTAGAAGGCACAATAACCCAGTACACAAATATATATACATGAAATAAGTGTTTCACAAAATACTAGCCCTAACCAATTAAGATACACCTGATATTCTCTAATTCTATTTACTATTTCATTACTTTTAATCACAGTAGCAACTGACTAGACTGATGTTTATGAACTTCTAATGAGTCTCACCCTAAAATTTGAAAAACAGTCTTCCAGAAGTTATTTCAAAAGAAAAATAAAAGGAATATCTATTTTCTGGAATTCACTTTATATTTTTTGACTCCCCCCAAATTATTCACAATCTACTTATTCCTCACCTTCTTACAAAAGCTAAAAAGTTAAACACGTATCTTCCAGGCTCCCTTGCAGCTAGGCACAGCCATGACCCATTTTTGGCAAATGGAATGTAAGCAGAAGTCACTGGAGTGTCTTCTAGGGAAGTTTTTCAAAGGACCCAGATTCCCGTGGCATGCCCCTCTACCCTCTGCTCTTATTCTTGCCTGAAATGTGTAGACAATACCAATAGGTACAACAGGCACCTGCTGACAAGCATGACAACAAGGCCCACAAGGAAGAATGGAAGATAAGGAGCCTAAGTCTATGATGGAATCACTGAGCCCCCAGAGCAGCCATGGGCTCCCTACCCCAGACATTTCACTTGCTTAAGCTATTGTCAGGTCTTTGGTTATTCACAGCTGAACATACTCCAAATTGATCCTACATTCAATAAACATTTTTGGACTCAATGATCCTCAGGGGAGGTAAACTTTTTAAAAAAGGATAAGCATCTTTTCTGAAATTTATTATGAAGAGCCTCAAATGCTCTTATTTACACAAGAAAGATTTTGGAGATCTCCAATATGGAAAATGCCTCCAGTGACCAATTCATTGAAAAGAATCCTTTCTGTAAAAATTTAAATTATGTATTCATTTAATTTCCTCCCAGGCATAGTGCTAGTCACTGAGAAAAAGACAAAGAATAGAACCCAGCCCCTATCCCTAAGAGTCTAACAGTCTGGTATGAGAAGCAAAGAGATAACAGGCTTATATAATACCATGAAAGAAATGCTATGACAGAGAGGTGCTATTAGGGCATGGGGAGGGAACCAAGATAAAATAGAAGGGATTCACATACCTTTCAAAGTATCACAAGAAAAAAAAAGAACAAATTTTTGTTCAGTTATCTTAGCAACTTCATTTCTTCTCTAAAAATGCATTTAAAGGAATATTTTTTAAATGGAATAATGAAGAGAAACATCTTGGCCTCCAATCAAACATTTCTTTAATTGCTAGAAACATCTCATGGAAAAGAACTTCATTTTATTCAAATCTCCAAACAGCTTTATGCAAACCATTTGCTGCCTGTCATCTCACATCACATTTATTTTGCATTCATCAGTGAAACTGGTATAATTCTTGGTGTTAATTGACTTCTATTTTAGCACTTTGAAAAGATCAACAACCAAAGATAACTTACATTTTTTATTCATCAACACATACTAGAACAATAGACAGAAGACAAGAAAATAAGAGTAAATTTTGTCAAGCAAAAAGATAAAGAAAAAATCTAAAGGACACATACTAGAAAATACAAAGAACTTTTATTAATACAGAGACTAAGTTAATTGAATCAGGCTATTAGTACAAAGTCCACATTAAGATTACACTGACCTCAATACAGTGGTTTCACATGACAACCAGACTCTGAACACACAGACAGATAGGCCTACTATGTGGGATATTTTTTTCTTTTTGTCTTAGCTATATATAACATCTTTACTCACAGTGACCATATTTTCAAACCCGAAAATTAATGGAGCCTAATTGCTAAAATTGAAACTAACCTAAAAAAAGAATAACTCAATACAGATAGTTACTCTGCCTGACCCACCACCTAGCCAGAAGAAGTGGGGGTTAGGGCGAGTAAAGGAATGTGTTAAACAGACTTCAAGCAATATTGTTTAGGTGCGATTTCTATTTTAGCCCATGAATGTCTTTTTTTCTCAAAGAAAATAAAAGGTTTTTTAGAAGGTTTATATAACCAGGACAATTAAGAAATTGTCGATATGAATTTGAGAAGATGGCGGCGTGAGTAGAGCAGTGGAAATCTCCTCCCAAAAACACATAGAGCTATGAAAATATAACAAAGAAAAATTTTCCTAAAATAGAGACCACAGGACACAGGACAACATCCAGACCACATACACACCTGCAAGAACCCAGCACCTTGCGAAGGGGAGTGTTTTTGGAAGTCTTAAAGGGGCAGGACAGATCACTTAGACCAGAGGCAGGGAATCTGGGGATCTCTGGGCACTCTAACCCCCTGGGCAGCAGGCAGCACAAAGGCCCCTTACGGAGATAAATAGCCTCCCAGCCGCTCCCCCTCCAACGGGGCTCGACCATTTTGGAGGAGCAGCCCCAGCCAGGCCACGCCCACAGCAACAGCAGAGATAAACCCCATAGCAACCGGGCAGGAAGCAGAAGCCCTGTCTGCACACAGCTGCCCAGCACAAGCCACTAGAGGTCGCTATTCTCCCAGGTGAGGAAGGCCACAAACCAAAAAGAAGGGAAGCTCTTCCAGCGATCACTTGTACCAGCTCTGCACACTATCTCTACCACCATGAAAAGACAAAACTACAGGCAGACAAAGATCACAGAGACAACACCTGAGAAGGAGACAGACCTAACCAGTCCTCCTGAAAAGAATTCAAAATAAAAATCATGAACATGCTGACAGAGATGCAGAGAAAAATGCAAGAGCAATAGGATGAGATGCAGAGAAAAATGCAAGAGCAGTGGGATGAAGTCCGGAGGGAGATCACAGATGTCAGAAAGGAGATCACAGAAGTGAAACAATCCCTGGAAGGATTTATAAGCCGAACGGTTAAGATGCAAGAGGCCATTGAAGGAATAGAAGCCAGAGAACAGGAACGTATAGAAGCTGACATAGAGAGAGATAAAAGGATCTCCAGGAATGAAACAACACTAAGAGAACTATGTGACCAAGCCAAAAGGAATAATATTCGTATTATAGGGATACCAGAAGAAGAAGAAAGAGGAAAAGGGATAGAAAGTCTCTTTGAAGAAATAATTGCTGAAAACTTCTCCAAACTGGGGGAGGAAATAATCAAACAGACCATGGAATTACACAGAACCCCCAACAGAAAGGATCCAAGGAGAACAACACCAAGACACATAGTAATTAAAATGGCAAGGATCAAGGACAAGGAAAGAGTTTTAAAGGCAGCTAGAGAGAAAAAGGTCACCTATAAAGGAAAACCCATCAGGCTAACATCAGACTTCTCAACAGAAACCCTACAGGCCAGAAGAGAATAGCATGATATGCTTAATGCAATGAAACAGAAGGTCCTTGAACCAAGGATACTGTATCCAGCACAACTATCATTTAAATATGATGGCGGGATTAAACAATTCCCAGACAAGCAAAAGCTGAGGGAATTTGCTTCCCACAAACCACCTCTACAGGGCATCTTACAGGGACTGCTCTAAATAGGAGCACCCCTAAAAAGAGCACAGAAAAAAACACACAACATATGAAGAATGGAGGAGGAGGAATAAGAAGGGAGAGAAGAAAAGAATCTCCAGATGGTGTATATAACAGCTCAATAAGCGAGCTAAGTTAGGCAGTAAGATACTAAAGAAGCTAACCTTGAACCTTTGGTAACCACGAATCTAAAGCCTGAAATGGCAATAAGTACATATCTCTCAATAGTCACCCTAAATGTAAATGGACTTAATGTACCAATCAAAAGACACAGAGTAATAGAATGGATAAAAAAGCAAGACCCATCCATATGCAGCTTACAAGAAAATCACCTTAAACCCAAAGATAAGCATAGACTAAAAGTCAAGGGATGGAAAAACATATTTCAGGCAAACAACAGTGAGAAGAAAGCAGGGGTTGCAGTACTAATATCAGACAAAATAGACTTCAAAACAAAGAAAGTAACAAGAGATAAAGAAGGACACTACATAATGATAAAGGGCTCAGTCCAACAAGAGGATATAACCATTCTAAATATATATGCACCCAATACAGGAGCACCAGCATATGTGAAGCAAATACTAACAGAACTAAAGAGGGAAACAGACTGCAATGCATTCATTTTAGGAGACTTCAACACACCACTCACCCCGAAGGATAGATCCACCGGGCAGAAAATAAGTAAGGACACAGAGGCACTGAACAACACCCTAGAACAGATGGACCTAATAGACATCTATAGAACTCTACATCCAAAAGCAACAGGATATACATTCTTCTCAAGTGCACATGGAACATTCTCCAGAATAGACCACATACTAGCTCACAAAAAGAGCCTCAGTAAACTCCAAAATATTGGAATTCTACCAACCAATTTTTCAGACCACAAAGGTATATAACTAGAAATAAATTCTACAAAGAAAACAAAAAGGCTCACAAACACATGGAGGCTTAACAACATGCTACTAAATAATCAATGGATCAATGAACAAATCAAAATAGACATCAAGGAATATATAGAAACAAATGACAACAACAACACTAAGCCCCAACTTCTGTGGGACGCAGCGAAAGCAGTCTTAAGAGGAAAGTATATAGCAATCCAGGCACACTTGAAGAAGGAAGAACAATCCCAAATGAATAGTCTAACATCACAATTATCGAAACTGGAAAAAGAAGAACAAATGAGGCCTAAAGTCAGCAGAAGGAGGGACATAATAAAGATCAGAGAAGAAATAAACAAAATTGAGAAGAATAAAACAATAGCAAAACTCAACAAAACCAAGAGCTGGTTCTTTGAGAAAATAAACAAAATAGATAAGCCTCTAGCCCAACTTATTAAGAGAAAAAGAGAATCAACACAAATCAACATAATCAGAAATGAGAATGGAAAAATCACGACAGACTCCACAGAAATACAAAGAATTATTAAAGACTACTATGAAAACCTATATGCCAACAAGCTGGAAAACCTAGAAGAAATGGACAACTTCCTAGAAAAATACAACCAAGGAAGAAACACAAAAGTTAAACAAACTAATTACGAGCAAAGAAATTGAAGCGGTAATCAAAAAACTACCCAAGAACAAAACCCCGGGGCCAGACGGATTTACCTCGGAATTTTATCAGACACACAGAGAAGACATAATACCCATTCTCCTTAAAGTGTTCCAAAAAATAGAAGAAGAGGGAATACTCCCAAACTCATTCTATGAAGCCAACATCACCCTAATACCAAAACCAGGAAAAGACCCCACCAAAAAAGAAAATTACAGACCAATATCCCTGATGAATGTAGATGCAAAAATACTCAATAAAATATTAGCAAACAGAATTCAACAGTATATCAAAAGGATCATACACCATGACCAAGTGGGATTCATCCCAGGGATGCAAGGATGGTACAACATTCAAAAATTCATCAACATCATCCACCACATCAACAAAAAGAAGGACAAAAACCACATGATCATCTCCATAGATGCTGAAAAAGCATTTGACAAAATTCAACATCCATTCATGATAAAAACTCTCAGCAAAATGGGGACAGAGGGCAAGTACCTCAACATAATAAAGGCCATATATGATAAACCCACAGCCAGCATTATACTGAACAGCGAGAAGCTGAAAGCATTTCCTCTGAGATCGGGAACCAGACAGGGATGTCCACTCTCCCCACTGTTATTTAACATAGTACTGGAGGTCCTAGCCACGGCAATCAGACAAAACAAAGAAATACAAGGAATCCAGATAGGTAAAGAAGAAGTTAAACTGTCACTATTTGCAGATGATATGGTACTGTACATAAAAAACCCTAAAGACTCCACTCCAAAACTACTAGAACTGATATCGGAATACAGCAAAGTTGCAGGATACAAAATTAACACACAGAAATATGTAGCTTTCCTATACACTAACAATGAATCAATAAACAGAGAAATCAGGAAAACAATTTCATTCACCATTGCATCAAAAAGAATAAAATACCTAGGAATAAACCTAACCAAAGAAGTGAAAGACTTATACTCTGAAAACTACAAGTCACTCTTAAGAGAAATTAAAGGGGACACTAATAAATGGAAACTCATCCCATGCTCATGGCTAGGAAGAATTAATATTGTCAAAATGGCCATCCTGCCCAAAGCAATATACAGATTTGATGCAATCCCTCTCAAATTACCAGCAACATTCTTCAATGAATTGGAACAAATAATTCAAAAATTCATATGGAAACACCAAAGACCCCGAATAGCCAAAGCAATCCTGAAAAAGAAGAATAAAGTAGGGGGGATCTCACTCCCCAACTTCAAGCTCTACTACAAAGCCATAGTAATCAACACAATTTGGTACTGGCACAAGAACAGAGCCACAGACCAGTGGAACAGATTAGAGACTCCAGAAATTAACCCAAACATATATGGTCAATTAATATTTGATAAAGGAGCCATGGACATACAATAGCAAAATGACAGTCTCTTCAACAGATGGTGCTGGCAAAACTGGACAGGTACATGTAGGAGAATGAAACTGGACTATTGTCTAACCCCATATACAAAGGTAAACTCAAAATGGATCAAAGACCTGAATGTAAGTCATGAAACCATTAAACTCTTGGAAAAAAAACATAGGCAAAAACCTCTTAGACATAAACATGAGTGATCTCTTCTTGAACATATCTCCCTGGGCAAGGAAAACAGCAAAAATGAGCAAGTGGGACTACATTAAGCTGAAAAGCTTCTGTACAGCTAAAGACACCATCAATAGAACAAAAAGGAACCCTACAGTATGGGAGAATATATTTGAAAATGACAGATCCGATAAAGGCTTGACGTCCAGAATATATAAAGAGCTAACATGCCTCAACAAACAAAAAACAAATAACCCAATTAAAAAATGGGCAGAGGAACTGAACAGACAGTTCTCTAAAAAAGAAATACAGATGGCCAACAGACACATGAAAAGATGCTCCACGTCGCTAATTATCAGAGAAATGCAAATTAAAACTACAATGAGGTATCACCTCACACCAGTAAGGATAGCTGCCATCCAAAAGACAAACAACAACAAATGTTGGCGAGGCTGTGGAGAAAGGGGAACCCTCCTGCACTGCTGGTGGGAATGTAAATTAGTTCAACCATTGTGGAAAGCAGTATGGAGGTTCATCAAAATGCTCAAAACAGACCTACCATTTGACCCAGAAATTCCACTCCTAGGAATTTACCCTAAGAACGCAGCAATCAAGTTTGAGAAAGACAGATGCACCCCTATGTTTATTGCAGCACTATTTACAATAGCCAAGAATTGGAAGCAACCTAAATGTCCATCGGTAGATGAATGGATAAAGAAGATGTGGTACATATACACAATGGAATACTACTCAGCCATAAAAAGTGGAAAAATCCAACCATTTGCAGCAACATGGATGGAGCTGGAGAGTATTATGCTCAGTGAAATAAGCCAAGCGGAGAAAGAGAAATACCAAATGATTTCACTCATCTGAGGAGTATAGGAACAAAGGAAAAACTGAAGGAACAAAACAGCAGCGGAATTACAGAACCCAAAAATGGACTAACAGGTACCACAGGGAAAGGAACTGGGGAGGATGGGTGGGCAGGGAGGGATAAGGGGGCGTGGAGAAGAAGGGGGGTATTAAGATTAGCATGCATGGGGGGGAGGGAGAAAGGGGAGGGTGGGCTGCACAACACAGAGAGGACAAGTAGTGACTCTACAACATTTTGCTAAGCTGATGGACAGTAACCGTAATGTGGTTGTTAGGGGGGACCTGATATAGGGGAGAGCATAGTAAACATAGTATTCTTCATGTAAGTATAGATTAAAAATTAAAAAATTTAAAAAAAAAAGAAAGAAAGAAAAGGGGGATTACTCCTTGATAGGATAAAACTATTGGTAAATCAAAGATCAACGCATGCTTTAAATATCCTTAATGTTGATCACTTAAAGGGTGTCAGATGATCAGCTATGGAGGTACTCTTTTCTGATAATATTCCTTTCTCTTAATTAAAAAAAAAAAAAAAAAAAAAAGCAGTTACTGTGTGCTGACCTCCAATGAGTTCTGCACAGTGGTATAGAGGGCATGTCAAAGTGTGGGCAAAGGGTCTGTTTGTTTCTATGCAGAAGATCAAGGCCTAGCTTGGATACCCAGAAAATGAACTAAGATACGATATGAGGAGGAGCTTCCGGCATCAGCACTCTCTGGAGGACTTGTGCCGGGGGATGATCATCAAAAAGCCTCCACAGGGATCCGGACGATGCTGCGGTTGTGGCTGCATCCAGCCCACCATCTCCTGGACTTGCCATAGGAATGAGGAGGGAGATGTCTAGGCTGGCATGTGCATACAGTGAGACAACGAATTTGACCGGATCTGTACTGTTGGAACTCAACCAGGAGTTGGGAGGGGTGCAAGGTGTAGCACTCCAAAATCTTATAACTATAGACTATCTACGGTTAAAAGAACATATGGGATGTGAACAGATCCCAGAAATGGGCTGCTTTAATTTGTCTGATTTCTCTCAGACTGTTCAAGTACAGTCGGACAATATCCATCATATCATAGACAAATTTTCACAAATGCCTAGGGTGCCTAAATGGTTTTCTTGGCTTCACTGGAGATGGATGGTAATTATAGATTTGCTTTGTTTATGTCACCGTATTCCTATTATGTTAATATGTGTGTGCAAATTAGTTAGTAGTTTAAAACCTATACATACTTAAGGTACTCTACAAGAAGATATGTCAAAGAAATAATCAATCTTCCCATGTTTCCTTCCATATGCTACATCTGTAGCTTTTCTTCTTTCTTCCTAATTACAACCCTTAAATAGAATTCGTGCCTCATATCGAAGTTACCGAGTATCATAATTCCTCCAGGTGGTAAAGATACCTCGAGACAAGTGCTGGGCATAGAAGCCACAGGCCATAAATCTGCAAAGAAGTAAAAAGCTAACCTTTTCAAACAATATGGCTTCTCTCTCACTTACCAACTTTACATTTCCCTGTATGGCCCCGGAAGATGACTGGTTAGCCAGAGACGGGTAAGATTCCTCAAGGGAGGAACAACCTAAGACAGGCACAGTCGCAGGGGGGCCATCAGGTGAGAATTTGGGGATCAACAGAGGTGAGGCTCAGAACCTCACCCCCCCCTGCTTTGAGAGAAATCTTCTGCATCCGTGGATGTTTTGCTGCCCTTGTCTAGCCTGGATTAATACTTAGTCCATAGGCACACACCTGATCATCTGATCGTCTACATTTGCCCTCTTACAGCACTAAACTATGTTTTCTACCTTTATCTTGCATCTACCTACCACTTCAGCATTTTATTAAAAATAAAAATAATAATAATAAAGGGAGAAATGTGGGATCAACATATAAATCAAGTACAAAAATCAAACGAATATTCATATTTGACCTGATTGTTTATAGGTCATAATGCGTGATCAAAACCGAAATTTCTGTGATGAATGCCCTTGTACTGTTCACCATGTAAGAATTTATTCACTATGTAAGAATTCGTTCACCATGTAAGAACTTGTTCATTATGCTTCAGAAGATTGGAGACTAACGAGAATTAGACTTGAGATGGATTAATGATTGTACACTGAGCATTGACAAAAAAAAAAAAAAAAAAAAGAAATTGTCACATACACAAGGTCCACGCTTCTTCTAACTATAATCCTTCAGTTGCTTTTTATTACTTTCTCTTCTCTTAGGATTACTATGTAGGGACCATAAATATTTCACTTCTTAGAGGAAATTAAATAGTTTAAACTCTTCAAATGATGTACATTTTGGGGTTAGTTCTCACTTTTATTTATCTATTCTCATTTTTATACTTACATTTCCTTTAATGTAATGCCAAAGTTACACATACAAGTAGTTTAAAGATTCAAATAATTCTACATGGCTTATTACACAAAACAGGAGTGCCTTCCCCATGTCCCATTTTTCCCACTTCTCAGAGGCAAGCACATTAGATCTTTCTGTTGTTTCTTTTGTCATTGACTTCCACATCTTCAAATGCAATGTTATATTGCTAATCTTGACTTTTTAGTTAAAAAGGTTTAGTATCTTTTGACTTCCACTATGGTAGTCACACCCACCCTCCCAGTCCACACGTGCACTTTCCATTCTCCCACTACAGTTATATCACTATTTTGTATGCTCTATATTCAATGTCTACATTGTTATAATATTAATGCTATTTATAGATGAGCCATGTGCAATACTAAATGATTATTTTTCTTTCCTTTAATAACTCTTATTCCCACCCTAACCTGATCCTCAATGATTGTCTTTAGTTTTTTAAAATGCATTTGACATGAATTATTTTTTAATTCTCCACTATTGTTTAAATCTTTTTTAATTAATTAAATGAAAAATTCTATCAATTCTTGAAGATTGGTCCCTGAAGATTTTTTTTTTGATACACAATATTATATTGGTTTCAAGTATACAACACAGTAGTTCAACAGTTACACATATTACTAAATCTTCACCCCAACTAGTTCAGCTACTATCCGTCAACATAGGAAGATGTTATAGAATCATTGGCTATATTCTCCATGCTGCACTTCCATCCCTGAGACCAACTTATATTATGATTGAGATTTTGCCCCTGAAGATTTCTGTCCTCTTCCCATTTGCGCTATTTTTCTCTCTAGGCTACTGCAAACCTGTCATCCTGAGGTTTTTCTCTCACTATCATCCTGGGGATTTCCTTTACTTCACTTTAGTGTTAAAGCCACTATTTCCTGCTTTCTGTGTGTGTGTGTCTCTCTCTCTCTTTCTGACTCCTTACTTTGATGAAGATTACCTTCTAGTAACTTCCCAGGAAGGAAAAATTTTGAGATTTTGAATGCCTGAAAATGTACTTACTCCATCTTCATATACTGTTTGGCTAAAGACAGAATCCTGGGTTGGGAATACTTTCTTCAGAATTTTGAAGGCTTTGCCTCATTTTCTTACTGTATTCTTTCTACTGCTTTACCATCCCTCTGTGTTTCAACAATGCTGTTGAGAAGTTTGATGCCATTTTGGTTCTTAACTTTTGATACATAACCCATTCTCTCCCTTTTCTCTGAAAGCTTTTAAGCTCCTCCTCACCAACTATATCTGGTGCCATGCAATGCACCATTATTTTCAGTTACATAGCCTCAGTGTGAATCCATAGAGCTAGGCTTTAAATATGCCTTATGCTTTTCTAATAATATATTTGTGCTTTTGTACCAGAACAACCATCACAACTCAATGGTGTTCATTAAATAGTCTTATGTTCTTGTACAACCCAAATGAGATCTGATTACTAAAGACCAAGCTACTACAGAGGAACCAAGAAAAAAGGAAAAAAGAATGATTTCCCTCACCAGTTCAGTTAAGCTGGCCTGCTATTTGCTTTAAGGAATTATGTGGCCTGCTCTTACTTTAAAACAGCTTTCTTATGGCTGATGAAAAAGTTTCCACACACCTAACACTGAAAAGGGTTTGCAAATTGCAATAAATCAATCTTGCCAGCCTTGGAAATTTCTAAATATACCATTCAGATAGACAGTGTCAGAAAGGTCAAGAAATGTACAAATCTCCTTTAATAAGGATGAGTGCTTCTGAACACCAGCAGTCTCCAGAGGTGAGTTTTATAATTCTTCATAGTGTAGTATTCTCTCTTGGGACATGAACTTCATGTGTCCTCTTACTGTGCTCCTTCAGCTGTATACAGTTTATTACTTTGAGGATCCCTAGGGCCTTTCCCAACTCCTCCATGAGTTTAAAAGACAGCTAGGCTTGAAGATGTGTAGCCTGGTAACAAATGGGATCATAAGGACCTTTAAAAAGACAAGAAGCCTGGACTTGCAGGGACAGTCTACCTCTGCATCAAGGCACCTGAGCGGGATGTCAGAGAGGACATAATCAGAAAAGTGCCCTACGCACCATTCCACCTAAGCCTGAAAGTCCTTCAGTAGGGGAACAAGTTACAACACAGTAACTTCAATATATACCCATATACTTTTCAGAAGGTAGGTTTTAATAAGGACAAGAGCTTGGGGTTGGAGGAAGAACCCTGAAGGAAATTAGAGGTAAGAAGAAGGATTATTTAAGAGGCACTAGCCCCAGAGCTCAGGAAAAAGCAATCAGATTTTCCAGGGATGGATTTGCAGAGTATCAAGAGTGGAAAGAAGGCAGTAGGATCAGCTGTAACAAATAACCAACAAACATTACAGGTATTTCACATTTAGAATCATATTCTACCTAATCTGCAGACCCAATGAATTTTGATAGAAAACAAAGTTAAAGATTGGAAAGAATGTTGTCTCTTCACTAACAGACAACCTAGGTTTGCTATATTGAAAGGTATCAAATAGTAATAAGAAAAAATAATTAATGATAGCCAACACTTACTATGGAGTTTATAATGTAAGAAGCAAGCTCTAAACCCATAAACTCAGAGTACCTCATCTAACCCTCAGACAAACATATGAAGTAGATCCTTTAATTATAAATAATTAAGTCCTATTAGTTAATTAAAAATGAGAAGAGATTTAAGTTTACACTTTGCTCTTACCTATGAAACAACTCAAGTTGAGTTTTAGTTATTTTTTACTTTGTCAAAAATCAAAATAACTGGATGCTTATAACTACCTTAAATAGTCATTTGAAGGATCACTAATATACCACAGGCAAATATCTTCTTTTTCATAGCAAAATACGTTACACTTACTTGGGGGCAGTAGTTTCATTTAATTGGCTTCAATGTTCCTACCTGGCATTCTTGCAACATCATAGCTGCTCTTTTCTTTTAGAAAAGCAGAGAGCTCATGGAGCATGTTCCACTGAGAACCTTGTGTTCCCAAGGCTGTTAGCTTCCTTGTTAAAGGAAATTCTTAACTTGCCACCTAAAAAAGTGGTATCAAAGCTAAACAGAAAACGTGACCACTTGTTATCACCCATCTTGAAAACATGTGTTTACTACGTATTGCTAAGTGAACCAACCAAAGATAACATTTATTTTCAAAGTAAATTAAGAATGGAAAAATTATACATATTAATGTTTTAAGAATTACGGACATGCTTATAAAAAAGCAAAGATGTCACTTCTTTTTTTTACTCTAGGCAATGATGAAATTACAAAAGACACAGAATAGAAAATCTGGTAATAAAAATATGATTTCTACTTGGACACAGAATCCCATAGACTATGCCAGGAGATCCATTATTCTAAATAAAACAAAATGATTAGTCATATACATAACCCACATTTGTCTTCTGCAAGTAAAAGTAACCATTTGCAGGGGGAGGGCAGCAAAATTTGCTTCTTAATTCTTATAGTGTCCCCTCAACTTTGAGTTCTTCAAACCAGAATCTTAGAACGAAAAGCCATCTGAGATCTAGTCAGGACTTCCCCTCTAAATATCCTATGCTAGACTAGAGGTGCCTCATCCTAACAGAGTCTAGACCCTCTTAGATGTGGAGTTCACCCAACCAGCTGGCTATAACTGGAAGCCCGCAACGGGAGTTCAAATTGCCCATTCTTAGGGCACCTGATTAGGTAGCTATTGATCAGCTCTCCTCCTTCCCATGTCTAATCCCCCTTTTTTTCTTGTCCTCCCCTTCTATCTATAATCCTTCAAGCCACGGATATAAATCTTTAATACACTCCATATGGTATCTATCTTGTTTTTCCTGAAGAACATGATGTTAGGCTAGGATGAGAAGGAAATGGGTGAGTATAAATAGACACAGACAATCAGGTAAGAGGAGCTTTTTAAAGATCAAACATTTATTCATTAACTCATTCCACAAATGTTTATTGCATTCCAACCATATGTCAGGAACACTGCTAAAAGCTAGGGATAGAATGGTGAATAAAAATAGACGTGGTCCCTGACTTCATGGGACTTAAGGACTAGTAGAAAAGAGAGACCTTTATAAATAATTGTATACATAATGTAAACCTGCAACTGTGATGAGTGCTAGGAAAGGTATAAGGCCTTGTGTGCGCACAGTAGGAATGTAGTAGGAGAGGTCAGGAGGGTCTCCCTGAGCAGTGACAGCTAGAGCTGACAACTCAAGAATGAGCAGGAGGAAGAGAGCTGCAGGCAGACAGAATTAAGTGTGAAGGAGGCGTGGCAAATGGGGAGTCAAAAGAAAGCCAGTGTGGGGAGTGAGGGATCCGTGAGGGCAGACAGACAGTGAAGAAGAGCCTGAAGAGGCACAAGGGGCCCAATCCAGCACACAGAGTTAGGCAGCTTTGACTTTCCGGGAACAATGGGAAACCCAGAAGGATTTTAAACAAGGACTTGATGGTTCAGGTTTTCAGAGTTCAGAAACAATAAAGTCACAAATGTCATCTACATACTTATTAATTAAATTCTTCTGACCAGTTAGTTTAGCCCTGGACTCTGTTCGTAAAAATACCAAAAATGTAATTATTCAAATGTACGATCTGACTTTTTAGTAAAATAGAAAAACCAGTGGACTATGAGTCATGGCATCTGAATTTTTGTCTGTTTGGGGACCCTGAACTAATCACCATACTTCTGTAGCCCATTTCTTTTGTAAAATGAGGAGGTGAACACTAGGATCATTCAGTCCACTTATGTCTCTAGGACTCTATTAGAAAAAGGAAAAAAAAAGATCCACTTTAAAAAAACCAAGTGGCCAATACATATTACAGACATACTGATATTCATTCATAATCAGAGATGAAATAAAGTTTCACACACAACCACAGGAAATATATAAGAATATTCATAGCAACATCATTTTTGAACAAACTAGAAATAGCCTAAATATCAGCAAGAGAAGAGGGAAATGTATATTCATAAAATGTAAAACTATACAGCAGCGGAAATTAATGAAACAGATAATACACACACACACACATATGGCAATGAGGGTAAATCTCATAAACAAAACTGAGCAGAATAAAAACAAATTGAGAAGGTAAACTTCTGACATGATACCTTTTATATAATGCTTAATGTATGCACAATGATACTATGTACTGTTCAGTAATACATTCACTTTTTTTTGCTTTTTTTTTATTAAGGTATCATTGATATACACTCTTATGAAGGTTTCACATGAAAAACATTGTGGTTACTACATTCACCCACATTATCAAGTCCATCCTCCATACCCCATTGCAGTCACTGTCTATCAGTGTAGTAAGATGCCACAGAGTCACTACTTGTCTTCTCTGTGCTACACTGTCTTCCCGGTGACCCTCCCCACATCATGTATGCCAATCAGAATGCCCCTTAATCCCTTTAATTCCCTTCTTCCTCCCTCCCTCCCCACCCACCCTCCCCACTCCCTTACCTTTGGCAACCGCTAGCTAGTCCCTTCTTGGAGTCTGTGAGTCTGCTAGTAATACATTCACTTTTAATAAAAGTGCAGAGATACACATGGAAAAGCTAAATGCCAAATTCAATAGTAGTCACCTCTAGGGGATCCAAGGGAAATACAATCAGGGAAGAGGCTTTAACTTGATGTGTAATACAATAATAGCTTACAGTGGGTGGTAGATGCACAGGTGGTTATTATGTTATTATTTATACCTTTTTATATGTGGAAAATATTCTTAAAAAAAAGACAGGAGGGAGGGAAGAAAAACGGGTTGCTTCTTCAAATCAAATTTGCCAAAAGCGCAGAACCTAATTATATAGAGATGTAGCCTTGAGAGAAAAAAGGGATTGGACTCAGCCTTGAATCAGAAAGCAAGAAACTTGGGTTCTGGGCAGTGGGTGTGCCAATGACTAGCCATGCGCCCCTGGATGAATCCTCTATCTGCTCTTGGTGTTAGTTTCCTCCTCAGTAAATATGGAGGTTGCAAGAGATGACGTCTAAGGTCCTTTCTTTCCAGATCTAAAAAGTCTCATGGCTTTCTACTGAACTCCCCACATCCCATCTCAACTGGGGCTCTGGGCACTGGGCAAGAGAGGATATTGCCATAGTTTTCCCCACTCAGATCATCTGTAATCCAAATTAAAGTTTTAAAATTTACATTATTTTTACCTACAAAATCTTAATGTTTTTATTGTCTTGCTCACACTTGATATGTGTATTAGTTTGCTATAGCTGCTATGTCAGAGTACCACCAAACTGGGTGACTTACAACAAATTTATTTTCTCACAATCACAGAGGCTGGAAGTGCAAGATAAAGGTGTCAGCAGGGTTGGTTTCTTCTGAAGGCCTCACTTCTGGGTTTGCAAATGGCCATCTTTTCCCCAGTGTCTTTCATCTGTGGGTCCAACTTTCCTGTTCTCATAAGGTTACATTGCTTTGAGGCCCACCTAGTAACCTCATTTTAACTTGATCACCTCTGTAAAAACCTTAATCACATTCTGAGATATGAAGGGTCAGGGCTTCAACATAGGAATTTTGCTGGGGGACACCACTGAACCCACAACAACCGGAGAGCCCACTCTAATTCTCTGCTTACTTGTTGTCACTACAATAATAATTAACCTAGGGATAGGTTGTATCTGGGGCTGCTTAAAATTGAGTAATCAATTATTAGATCTATGTATCCCATTCAAATCAAGGTTAGTTCTTTCTGATGTTGAAAATAAATAATGCTGTCTTTTAACAAAAAATCATTCATTTTCTAGAAATGATCCAATTGGAAAAACACGACAAGGCTGGTTTTGAAGGACTAACACCTGGTGCCAAACTGACATACATATGGCATCTCTAGCATAGTGTTTCAATAGGCTCTGCTGATCAAGAGACAACACCATTTCAGAGTTACGCCAAAGCAACACACAGCCCCGCACGACGTACACTTGGCCAGTTTGTCCCGCTTCCAGCATGCTGCTCGCTTTGTTTAGTCCAGGGAGTGACAGATTGAACTCTGCTGGCTTGGCCTGCAGAAGGCTCAGTGTCTGCTAACCTACACAGAGCCTCCTTTCTTGAGCCATTAAGTCATAGGAAAGACAGCCAGGTCTCATAGGGCACAACCATCAAAGGACACTGGGAATCATGGAAACTGGCCATTTTAGAACCGTTAATATGCCAAAACCTAAAATGCCCAGTGTGGGTTCCTTAAGCCACAGACACATCTTTTTTTAACCTGGGGAAATTGCGGTTTGGGCCAAGTCATGCTCTATATCAAAGGCAGGTGAGTACATCGTCATAACATGTCCCAAAAGAAAAGGTATTTATAAAGCCCAACTTCGTGTGGAAAAATATAAAAGAGCCAGAGAAAACAGAGATCAACTACGAATGTCAATCTTGGCCCTAAAAAATGGTACTTGAATAAGATAATCCACTAGCCTACCCTGAGTCTTCCATGTGACTCTAAAAGTAGCTTCAAAACTCTTGAAAGATGGAGGCCCAAGTTCTCAGAGTAGATTCTACGGTTCCAACAGAAGACCACAACTACCTGTACGTTCAAGTGACACTAAACAACCACCTGTTTCTCAATGAATGGCTACCAAACCCACATGAATGCTGTTTCCAATGTAACTAACAGGGTAGGAGTTTAGCAGAGCTCATGCTGTTCACCTTGGTAAAGAACAGCTACTGGTGACAGCATCAAGTTCCAATGTGGAGGTCTCCTGTGAAACTAGCAGGTGACCCTTGGGAATTATCCTGTGGCACCTTAAATTCTTGCTATCACTAAGTGGAAGAGTGTTAATTATATCAGTTATTACAAGTGAAGCAGTAGTGCTCTAAATCTGTAAGTAAAATTATTCCTAAATAGGTCAGAATAAGCCTCAGTAATTAATATTCTTTTTACAGTTGATCACACTTTGTAGAATTTCTCAAGATTATAATAATTTTTTACCAAAGCAGCATAATTGTTTGTAAGAGATAACATTAATATTATATTATATATGATCATTTATACCATACATGAAAATGAAAACTTTCAAAAATTTAAAAATATTTCTCATGTTATCAGGGCAGATTTTTCAACCTGTCCATAGCAGAATCAATCATGCTGCTCCACCAGAAAATTTTAAATTCTTCATAGTTTTCACATTATGCTTTAGGTGTCAGCTAATTTTACTTAAATTTCAAAGGAACTTTACTATGTACTCTACATGTGCTGCAGTAAAACACTTGTCAAAATGTGCAGAGCTGGCTTATAGTACCACAACTTCCAACTGGAGAGTCCTAAATTCATCAGATTTGCCAAAAGGCATTTGAAAAATATTTTAAAGGACCAGCAAAATATTTATGATTTTAAAACCTTTTTTGAAAACTAAATATATACACAATATTTTTTCCCATTTTAAATTCCTCTAGAGAGACTTAAGAGTTGATTTACAGACTATACAAGGGGAGTAAAGGTCAAAGATAATTCTTTAAAATAATTGCCAATTGGGTATGGGAATGGAGAGTGACCCACAAATAGGCACAAGGGATATTTTGGAGGTGATAGGAATGCTCTCGAACTGTGGTGATAGCTGCATAACTCAGTAATTCCACTAAAAGTCACTGAGTCGTACACTTAAAAGAGATGAATTTTAGTTCTAAAATGCATATAGAACCACAAAAGACCCTGAATAGCCAAAGCAATCCTGAGAAGGAAGAATAAAGTGGGGGGGATGATTCTCTCTGACTTCAAACTCTACCACAAAGCCACAGTAATCAAGACAATTTGGTACTGGCACAAGAACAGACCCATAGACAACCCAGATATAAACCCAAGCACATATGGTCAATTAATATACGATAAAGGAGCCATGAATATACAATGGGGAAAGGACAGCCTCTTCAATAACTGGTGTTCGCAAAACTGGACAGCTACATGCAAGAGAATGAAACTGGATTATTATCTAACCCCATACACAAAAGTAAACTCAAAATAGATCAAAGATCTTAATGTAAGTCATGAAACCATAAAACTTTCAGAAGAAAACATAGGCAAAAATCTCTTGAATATAAACATGAGCAATTTTTCCTGGACACATCTCCTCAGGCAAGGGAAACAAAAGCAAAAATGAACAAATGGAACTACATAAAACTAAAAAGCTTCTGTATACCAAAGGACACCATCAGCAGAACAAAAAGGCATCCTACAATATGGGAGAATATATTCATAAACGACATGTCCAAGAAGGAGTTAACATTCAAAATACATAAAGAGCTCACACACTTCAACACCCAAAAAGCAAATAACCCAATTAAAAACTGGGTGGAGGATCTGAACAAACACTTCTCCAAAAAAGAAATTCAGATGGCCAACAGGCACATGAAAAGATGCTCCACATCACTAATTATCAGTGCAATGCAAATTGCATCCACAATGAGATACCACCTCACACCAGTTAGGATGAACATCCAACAGACAGGTAACAACAATGCTGGCGATGTGGAGAAAGACAAACCCTTCTACACTGTTGGTGGGAATGTAAATTAGTTCAACCATTGTGGATAGCAATACGGAGGTTCCTCAAAAAACTAAAAATAGAAATGCCATTTGACCTGGGAATTCCACTCCTAGGAATTTACCCAAAGAATACAACTTCTCAGATTCAAAAAGACAGATGTACCCCTATGTGTACTGCAGCATTATTTATAATAGCCAAGATATGGAAGCAATCTAAGTGTCCATCAGTAGATGAATGGATAAAGAAGATGTGGCATATATACACAAATGGAATATTTTTCAGTCATACAAGAAAACAAGTCCTACCATTTGCAACAACATGGATGGAGCTAGAGGGTATTATGCTCAGTGAAATAAGCCAGGTAGAGAAAGACAAACACCAAATGATTTCACTTATTTGTGGAGTATAACAATGAAGCAAAACTGAAGAAACAAGACAACAGTGGACTCACAGACTCCAAGAAGGGACTAGTGGTTACCAAAGGGAAGGGAGTGGGGAGGGTGGGTGGGAAGGGAAGGAGAAGGGGATTAAGGGGCATTATGATTAGCACACATGATGTGGGGAGGATCACAGGGAAGACAGTGTAGCACAGAGAAGACAAGTAGTGACTCTATAGCCTCTTACTATGCTGATGGACAGTGACTGCAATTGGGTGTTTGGGGTAGTAACCACCATGTTTTTCATGTGAAACCTTCATAAGAGTGTATATCAATGACACATTAGTAAGCACGTAAATAAATAAATAAATAAAAGATCAAAGAGGCAGAAGGAAAAAAAAGCTGAATTTTATGGAATATAAATTACACCTCAATAAAGCAGTCAAAAAAATAATTGCCAATTAAAAATTACACTAAAAATGAAAATGCCACTTCTCTAAAATTATCAATAACACCAACTCCTCTATGCAATTCTCTATCACTTCCTTTTTTGCCTCCAGGAATCTCTAACAGTTCCTTGACCCTACTGTACCTGCAAGCCATTGGTCCCATATCTTTTTCACATTGCTATTTTCTTGTCCTCAAATTTCTTATTAGCCACCTGAGATCCATAATCCATCATAATAACCATTTCTCTGCACACACCTTCACCTCTTCAGCCCCTCTTCACATTTATCCTATTCACCTTTCAAAACACTAAACTAGCTAAACCCAGTCCTTACCTCTGTACAACTGTGCCACTGTTTTTGAATATGGCTAGAGAAACACAATCAACTAGACTGACTGGCTACATTTTCACTTCAAGATCATGAAGCTCCAGCAGCAGAGCCCCCCGTGCAGTCAGGCAATCCTGACAGATTACTATACTATACATTCTCCCACTCTCCTACACACATTATTGCAATGGCTTGCCCTCTTTCCTCAAACCTCCAATAAGGTCTTCCTGCACACTCACTCTCAGCTCATGGGAAAGAGGCCATCAGAAGAGAACTTCCACAAGCTCTCACCACTGCATCTACTTACCTACAAGTGGCTGAGCCCATATAGGGCATTCTCTCTCCCCTCCTTATTCCTGTAGATGACTTCTCCATTTTCTTGTCTAAGGCATTAGACTTCATCTACTATTATCCACTCAAGAGGAAAGTTCCAGCAATTCTTTTCTCCTACATCTTAAATTTCCCACTCTACATAAGCCTCCATCGGCATATGTGGGAGGATATAAACATGCTACACTTTCCATCTTAAAATAATAACTCTCCTGACCCATGCTTTCCTTTATAGCTTCTGTCCCATTTCTTTGCTACACATTACAGCAAAACTCAAAAAGTTGTCTCTTTTTGCTGTCTACAATTCAACTTCTCCCATTATCCTTTAAAAACATATTCCAATCAGCCTGTTGTCACAACCATTCCATTGAACTGTTCTTATTTGTGTCACCAATGACCTTCACATGGCTAAACCCAATGCTCTCAGTCCTCATTCACCCTTGACCTCTCAGCAGCATCAGAGAGAGTGAAGCATTTCCTTCTTTCTAGAAATACCATCTCTCTTGGCTCTGGAACTTTGTCATCACCACCTCACTGGAGACTTTCTCAGTCTCTGATGTGTCCTCCTCATACCCCAAGCTTCTAAACACTGAAGTACTCCAGGGCTCAGTCCCCGAACCTCTTCATTTTGGAATTTATATTCACTCTCTGGCTAACTTCATCCAGGTTCAGAGCTTTAGAACTATACTCATGCTTCTTCTCAAACATGTATTTCCAACCAGGATCTCTCCAGTTGCATATATTCCTCTGCCTCTTCTTCATCTCTATTTGAACATCTAATAGACATTTGAAACTTAATATGTGTAAGACTGGAAACTCTGATCTTCCCCTCCAAACTTGGCCCTTCCACAATCTTCCCCATCTCAATAAAGAGTAACTCCATTCTTCCAATGGCTCAGATGGAAAGCTCTGGTGTCATCCTTGACTCTTCTCTTTCACCTCCCACAGCCAAACCATCATCAAATTCTGTTGGTTCTACCTTCAAAAAACATGAAATATATAAAAACATATTTAAAATCTGACCACAACTCCCTAACTAACACCAACATATCTCAACTAGATAAGCCTCTACCTGGTCTCTCCACCACCTCACTGTTACTCTCCACACAGACATCAGAGTGACCCTTGTAAGTTAGATTATATTACTCCTCTGTCAGAATTGCCCAGTGAATGACTTTCCATCCCTCTGAAGTAAAAGCAAAGTCTCTGCAGTGGCCTACAAAGGATTGCATGAAGGTAACAAGTTACCTCATCTCCCACTACTTTCCCCCAAACTGGCTCCACTCCAGCCCAACAGTCTTACTGTTCCTTGAACAGGCCGGGCACACTGCCACCACACAGTCTTTCCACACACTCTGTCCTCAGCCTGGTTCCCTCTTTCCATGACAGTCACATGCTACCACCTCAGTTTCTTTAGATCTTTGCTCAAATGTCACATTCTCTAAAAATTCTCCCTAAAAATTCTATTTATATTTGTAACAGCCCCATCTATAAATTCTATTTATATTTGTAACACTCTCTTTCCCTGCTTTTTTTCTGTGGTGGTCATTGATATTTCTCCATTGCAATACTGCCAATATTGATAAACCAGATGATCTTAATTTTTAGTTTATTTTATGTCTCTCTCTAAAATGTAAATGCAGGAGAACATGGATTTTTGTACACACCTATATTCTCAGAGGCCAGAAGAGTTCCAAGCACGCTGTAGGCAATAAATATTTGTTGAATGAACGAAAAAATGAGTAAACCTATTGCGATGTAGTCTAATTTATCCATCTTTTTCTTTATTACTTATGCATTTAACATCTTGTTTAAGAAGTACTTCTCAACTCAGATGCAGCTTTATGGCATTTCTCTAAAAAGAAACAAAAAGTACAAATCATAAAGGAAGGAATTGATAAGTTTCTGTACTTCCTCCTGGCTAAAGACAATATACATAAAGCTAAAAGACACAGAAAAGATCCAAAATATATAAAGACTTCCTTGAAATTGGCAAGAAAAGACAAAAACAAAACACAACTGAAAAATAGGCAGATTGATGATGAGGCAATTTGCAGAAGAGGAGATACAACAGGCCAATAATCCTAAGAAAAGATGCTCAGCCATACTGCTGATCAAAAATGCAGATTTAAACAATGAAATACCATTTTATACTCATTAAATGGGCAAAACCCAAGCTATCTGTCAAGAGGTGGTAAGGATGTGGATAAATTGTAACTCCCATACTTTACTGGTTGATATATAAATTGTATACAAAACAAGTTTCTTTGCTTTTGTTCTAAGAAATGTAGTTTTTAAGACTGTGATAGATAATTCTATTAAATGTACATGGAATTATGGAATACATATAAATGAATATACATAAATCATATAAATGGCTTCTATATTTTCCTGTGCCTTAATTTCCAACTAAAAGCCTGCAGTAACCAATGGAATAGTCACAAACATTTTGATGACTTGTAAGGGAAGATAGCATAGCTCCTTGAGACACACGAATTCAAAACAAATAATTACTGAAAGAAATGATATATGTAAACTAACTCAGTTTTTATTACATTTCAATTTGTTTTCTTTCAAAAATAATTTTTCAATCCCTGAGTTATTTAAAAAAACAGCAACCCATTCTTTCAACATTGGACTCTATAAGTATTACTTGAACTAAAATTTAAGCAAACCTTTCCATGCTATGAAACTGACTTCTGATCTTAACAAGAAGCCAAATTTAGTCCTTCAAATGATGTCATTTTAAAGTTTCCTTATTCAAACCAAATTATCCTGACTGCCAATGTCCAAACTTGAAGCCCAGAAACTGCCAGCCACAGTGTACATAATACTGACAGAGAAATAGAGACCACGTGGGAAGGAAAGGCCTTTGTGTTTCTGCCAAAATAAAGGCATCAGCATTTTCTTGGAGCCAATCACCATCTAAAGTGGCCTTGAGCCAGAAGGGTTTCTGGGTACCTAATCTCTTGAGGCACAAACAAGGTCTTCAGGATTCTGATATTGTCACTTTTGTAGAACAAGAGTTTCAGAAACATTCAGAAAATAAGGCATCACTCTGGCATAGAACCTTACCCCGGAATTCAGGGATTCCAGTGGAAGGACTCACCCATCTTACAGAGAAAGATGACCACACTTAAGGGAAAGGAAGTTAGCTTGGATGCAGGATCCATGAAGCCAGACTCTCTGTACCTAGCGAACGCTACAGGGCTGCCCCAGCTATAAGGTAATCTCTTAATTCGTAAGATAGGAATAATTATATAAGAATAAGGAAAAAATGCAAATTAATACAGTGTCATGAATCTGCACAGCAGTTCCTCCAAACACATTCCCAAGTAACCACAGGCAATTATGAGTTTCATCAGGAAGTGGGGGAAGGAACTAACATTTGTAAATAAAATGCTAGCATGATTTCCCAGTGCCTAGTACACAAAAGGCACTCCACCAAATTGGATTTAATTCGCAAAACAACCCTATGAGGAGTATTACTAGTCCTATCTGATAGATGAAAAAGGACTGAGGAGAATCAAATACACTGTCTATAGTAAAACAAACTAACACCCCAAACTCCAACAAAACCCTAGTAAGTACTCAAACCCTATCAATAGGAGTCCAAAGTACTAGCTAATTCATCTATACCAGCAACACTCAACAAAAACTTGAGTCACGATATAATACAGAATTTTCTAGTAGTCATATTAAAAAAGAAAAAGGAACCAGTGAAATTTACTTTTATCAGGTATTTTATAAAACCAGTATGTCAAAATATTGATTCACTATATGATCAATATAAAAAATATTGAAAATTTTTACATTCTTTTTTTATAGTAATTCTTCATAATCTAGTGTATGTTTTACACTTACAGAACATTTCAATTTGGACTAGCCACGTTTAGTGCTCAATTTCAACCTGTAGCTACTGACCTTGGTATTGGGACAGTCCAGGGCTATACCACACTGACTCCCATAGGCAAAGGGACTGTTCCTTAGGGCCAAGGCTGACAGACTGTGGTACGGAGAGGAACGTTCCTATAAGGACCATAGTTCCTTCTTTCCTTGAGTCTGACGCATCTCACTTGCAAAGTTCCCTCTTAAGGGATGCCTTCCCTGACCCCAGTCACCTCACCTGCACCCCACCAGCCAGTTACCATCCTTCATGGCATGTGTCACTAAGTAAATTATCTGTTCATTTATTTGTTCACTCTTTATGACCCATCTCCCCCAACTAACATGTAAGCCCAATAACAGCAGAGCCTTTTCTGTATCTTTCTTCACTATTTCCAAAGTTTGGAACAGTGCCTGACACATAGAAGGTATTAAAAAATATTTGTTGAATTAGAGAACAGCAATAGCCAAAGGGCACAGATCTCCTCCCCACCAACTAGGAAATCATTTACCATAGAAATAATGTCATATGGAAGTTAGTTTCCCAGACTAGCCCACCACAGGCTTCACCTAGGATGTAACTGAAACCCAGCAGCAAATAACAGGACACATGACAATGTCAGTTAGTAGTTTAGTAGAGAGCAAACCCTCCTCAAAGACCCACTGCATTGTAATCAGTTTTACTTCCCCAGTGCCTAGCATATCCCTTGGAAACATAGCTGGCCTTCAGTATGAATGAATGAATCCATTCCCCAAAGAAAGAGATACCAATTCCAGCTAAACTATAGGTTAACTGATCACCTGTGGGCTACCCTGGGAAGCTAACTAATTACACCACCATGTAAAATGTGTTGCAAATGGCTTTTCCTGATTCCTTAATTTGGATTAGGTTCCCAGGCTACTCATGTCTGTATTAGGAAAAACTGCTCCGGTGTCATGCACAGAAATGCAACCCAAACTACCTTCAGGAAAAAAGGTAAATTTACTGTAAATACTCTGGGTACCCAGGCTGGCTCTCATGAAGAACTCTAACCAGAAACCCAAATGCTGCCAGAACTTTCTCTACCTCTCTGATGTCCAAACCTCCACGTACCAGATTCATTTCCTTCCATTCTCTCACTGGGTTTCTCCTTTCCTCCAGGCCTTAGGATGACCGTAGAAGCTTCCATACTTGCACACTGTTTAGAAACACAAAAATTCCTTTGTCTTCCTGCCTTTATTACACTTCAAAAATTCCTGAGGAAGAAGTTACTGGCCTGGATTGACACGTGCTCACTTTTGAACCAATCAACTGTGACTTGAGCAAGCACTGGGTCAGCTTTAACAATAACCATGTGGATGACTGGGTATAAGGGGTTATTCCTAGAAAAGAGCTCCCAGGCAGATGACCCCACTACAGTCCATTACAGCTCCCCTAAACCCAGCATTTCCTTTTAATTACATTCATCACGTGAGTCTAACTACCCGTTTGAAGTTTACCTTTCAAATTAAGCCATAAACCCAAGGAAGGCAGGATATATGTCTCTCTTGGTCTCTATCCCTTCACCAGTAGTTTCTGACACATAGATACTCTTCAGTATATTTCTGTTAAATAAATGAAACTATTTTACAGAATATGGGAATTATATAAGACAAATAACTCCATTTCTTAAACAAATAAATGTTGAGTAAATAAGGAGGAAGTGGGACACTGTTGCAGATTATTTGGGTTTCGCTTGGAACAAACTAAATATAAAATGACGTGTATAAGACTGGGACATTCAACTGGTATTTTTACTTCAGAAGAGACTGACACTGAAGATTTTATAGGTGAAATATGGTGCCTGTGATTTGCTTTAAAATAATCCAGTGAGGGTGGAGGAATAGCATGAATGAAACAAAAATTATTTTTTGATAACTTCTGAACTAGATGATGGGTACACAGTTTATAATAGTATCATGTCAAATCTTTGTAGATGTTTGAAATCTTCTATAACTATAAAAAATAAAACTATTTTAAACTGAAATTTTAAGGTGAAGATATATAGTAAATGTAAAACTCCTAAGAACTTTTTATACAAATTAACAATAGATTAAAACTCTATCAACCCAAGATAAAACTTCATCCTTCACAGGTAGGCACCTGGAATGATTCAACTGGGAATCCAGTATTGCTGACCAAAAAATTCTGTAATGCCCTCACCAAAACAACTTTGTGCAAATGATTCTTGTACACACACTAGCTAAGTTTCCTTCAGGAAATAATGTCCATAGGCGGCAACTTAACAGTAGACATTCTATCAAGAAAAGTGATAGGGCTCAGAAAAAAAATCTGCAAAGTGAACCCTCAGGTAACAAAAGCAGCAACAGGGCTGTGAGGGAGAGAGAAGCATCGTGTTTACAGCTTAACAAAAGGAAGGGTAAGACTGGAGCAATACAAGCTCCTTTCACATAGAGAGTGACCCAATTTCACTGGCATATGAAATCCTACTTCAGGTTTGGATACAAACTTTTCAAGGCATGTACATTTGTACTCCCCAACTATTATAGGGCACTCTAAATGTTGCACTTTACTGGTGGTACTAAATATTAATTCATTTACTCTTTAAAACTAAGGGAAAATATCTCTAATTTATAAGTGAAGTTGAGGTATAATGTGAATAAACAAAAACAACATGCCATAATCTGTTCTCTGAGGTGTATCCACATACATAAACTCAAATGAGAAGCTGAGTAATGAGTCATATTTGTTCAGCCCTCATAAAGCACGTCCACATGCAGTATAAGGTTTGTTCAATCATTATTATCATGCCCACTTCAAAGATGAGGACAGGCTCAGAGGGAGTAAGTAACTTGGCATGAATCAGTTTGTCTAGAAATACGTAAAATAATACTTCAACGAAGGCCTTTGATATTAAATCCATTGTCCTTTCTACTGCCTCAAAAACCACAAGATAATTTTGGTAAAAGTGAATGTTTCATAAATTTATAGTTACTGCAAATTATTGATTCATTCTAGATGTATAACTAGCCTGTGTAATGACAAAATCCCACCTCTCCTGCTACACAAGCTACATATCGAGGAAAGTATTTATTTAGTTTCTTTCAAGCTTTGATTTCCTTATCCACAAAATGGGTAGAATATTATCAACTGCACAGGGCTGTCATAAGGGTTAATGAGAGGGAGGCTTTGGAATTCAACAAAGAACAAACAAGATTCTCCTGTCTTGGAGGAATGCACAGTTCATGAGGAAGACATTGATTATCAACAAATATTTTCAATAAAAGTGGTAAAAGAGAGGGATGGCACAATGTGTGGGAGCAAATCTGAGCTGAGTGCTTTAGTACACATGGAGTCAGCCAGGACAAACTGATAGCAGAGGAAAAGGCATGGAAACTGTAAAGAGCATGGACTGCTCCAGAACTCCAAGAATGTGGTATTACTAGATGGTCAAGTGGACAAAGACTATCAAGAAATGGGTCTGAAGAAGTAGAGATGCCAGACCCTTAAGAGTAAGGAAGGCATGCTAAGGAGTTTGGGTTTTATTCTGGTAGTGATGGGTTGTCAACTGAAGAATTTTAAGGAGTGTGACATGGCAACAGGTTTGAATTTTAGACATGGCTATAGAGAGATGCACAAATCTAAGAAAGACAAAACTGGAGAAAAAGACCAAGGAGAGGGGTAATAAGGGCCTAAATTACTGACATGGCAGCAGAGAAGGAAGGATACAAAGGAGAAGAGGCTAAGAGATAAAATCAGCAGAACTTGCTAAGTGATTAGGGAGTAGACAAAAGAGAAACATGTTGGTCTAGGAAGATGCTTCTGGCTCAGGTGACTTGGGTAACTGAGAAGGGGAATAAGAAAGGAGCTTCAGATTTGGGGAGACAGTATGAAGGTCAGTTTTGCATATAGTGAATTCTGTGGTGTCTCTGGGGTATCTTCAGCAGGCACCTAGATAAAGGAGTGTGAAGTTAGGAGAAAAGGTTGGATGGAGATGCACAAACATTGAGGTGACAGTTAACACTTTAAGAATGAATGAGACCAGATCAAGAGAGCCTGCAGGAGAAGGTGGTTTTGGAAAGAACTCTGGGAAACTGCAACATTAAAGGGGTGAACGGAAGATGAGCCAAGAGGAGATGCAAGAAGCATGAGGAGCCAAGAAGCTCGGCAGTAACACATTTCAATATGTCAATGGCCAAGCGACTCTGCAACAAAGACGTTCAGTTAGGAAAGGACTGAAAAACTGTCCATTTCATGTATCAATGCCAAAATCACTAGTGGTCCTTTTGAAAGAAAAAAGAAGCAGAGAGAGAATTTTTGAGGGAGTAGAGGGGGCTATTGCCAAATTACTGTGATACAGAAGTAAATAAAGAGTGAAAGAGTAGAGCATGGCATAGGCTTCATTTTCAAGTGTGGCTGCTTAAGGAGAAGGAAAGTGTTCAAAGTGGTCCTGAATCAAAGCCCCAAAGTCAGTAATTAGGCCACATGGCACAAATAGGGGCCAGGCCAATTCACCAACCCCACCAGCCAACAGCAACTGTAGAGCAAACATAAGAAGAAACTCACCAGGCAGTGCTGGGAAAGTGATGTGGCTGGACAGGTGCTGACTGCCACAGAGATCAAAGAGGGGCAGAGGAGAACAGGAGGGAGCCCAGGACTTGGGTGCACTGATGGAAGAAGTAGTAGAGGGAAAGTGGGGGAGCCTGGGGGGCGCTGTAATCCATGTCACTCTTTTCTGTGTCTTGTCCTCTAGGACACCAAAATGCCACCAGCACATTCTACCATGCCCCAAAAGGTATTTTCATGTGGTTTATACAGTGGTCCAGGTCAGAATGTCTCTCTTTTAATACCTGAAACACTTTCATACGTAATTCATTCACCTAACCTTTGATCAAGTTGTATGTATTAATCACAACCCCTGAATCTTCGAAGGGAAATTCAAATGATAATATTTCCTGTATAAAACTCTCATACTAACCAGACTATTTTCCATTGTAACTCTCTATCCTGATGATCATTCATAAAGATGTCCTCTTGTGGCAGATATTAGTATCATTCCCTAAGAAAGGATAGTGAAAATTTATCCATCTTTATAAATCACAGCACATCCCCAGTCATCTCATCAGACATTTCTCAGCGCCCATGGCCTAGCTCTGTCCTGAGTTCAGCCAGAACTGACCCTGACAGTAACAAATACTACGAATATCATCATACATATCCTAAAAGGCAAGAAGTCAGGAAAAGATGATAAATGCAAGTTTCATATTAACCATTATTTTAAAATGTTGAATTAGAATAAATTGTAGAAATCTAGCTCAGTTTTTTCACAGAAATGCTACGATGCAATCATAAATAACAAAACCCAGGTGTATTTTTTTCTTCTAAATTGAAATATTATTGATATACAATAATATACAATCTTACATTGGTTTAAAGTACACAACACAGTGATTCAACAGCTACCCATATTATTAAATCCTCACCCCAACTAGTGCAGTTCCTATCTGTAAACACAGAAAAATGTTACAGAATCACTGATTATATTCTCCATGCTTACCATCCCGATGACCAACTTATATTATGATTGAGTTTTATGCCCTGTTATCCCCCTCACCCTCTCCACCTACCCATTCAAATCCCTCTCCCATGGTAACCACCAGTCATTTCTCAGTGTTTATGAGTCTAATGCTGTTTTAGTCATTTGTTTTGCTTTGTATTTATATTCCACAAATAAGTGAAATGGTATTTGTCTTTCTCTACCTGGTTTATTTCACTTAGCATAATACCCTCTAGATCTATCCATGTGGTTGCAAATAGCAGGATTTCTTTCTTTCTTATGGCTGAATAATAGTCCATTGGGTATACGTGCCACATCTTTATTCATTCATCTATTGATGGACACTTAGGTTGTTTCCGTATCTTAGCTATTATAAATAGTGCTGTGATAAACATAGCGGTGCATTTATTTTTTGAATCAGGGATTTTGTTTTCTTCAGGTAAATTCCAGAATTGGAATTATTGCATCAAATGGTATTTCTGTTTTTAGTTTTTTGAGGAAGCTCCATACTGCTTTCCACAGCAGTTGTACCAACTGACATTCCCACCAACAGTGTAGGAGGGTTCCTATTTATCCACATCCGCAACAACACTTGTTATTTCTTGTCTTTTGGACAATGGCCATTCTAACTAGTGTGAGATGATTATATCTTTGTGGTTTGATTTGCATTTCCCTCATGATCAGGGATGTGGAGCACACTTTCATATGCTGGTTGGCCATCTTTGTTTCTTCTTTGGAGAAATGTCTGCTCAAGTCCTCTGCCCATTTTTAAATCAGGTTATTTGTTTTTTTGGTGTTGAGTCATATGAGTTCTTTATATATTTTAGATATTAACACCTTATTGGATAAATAATTTATGAATATATTCTCCCTTACTAGAGGCTGCCTTTTTTTTCTGATCATGTCTTTTGCAGTACAGAAGCTTCTTAGTTTGATATAGTCCCACTTGTTCATTTTTTATTTTGTTTCCCTTGCCTGAGGAGATGAGTCCAAGAAAAAAATTGCTCATGCTTATGCTCAAGAGTTTTTTGTGTATTTTCTTAATTGAGTCTTCTTTCTGTGTCTTCTTAAGGAAATATAAGAAAGCAAAAGGAAAAAGAGAAGGAGGGAGGGTAAGGGGGAAGAAGGGAAGGATAAAAAGAAAAATACTCAGCCAAATGTAGTTCTTGATTTTCCAGCCTAATAAAGTTCCAAAGTTTTTAAACCCTATTATTTTTATTCTCTGTGATAAGAGTTTTACAGGCCATTGAGGTGAAAAATGGCAGGCAGGGGTCCTGATAATGTACCTCCTCTCTTATGTACCCCTAGCATGTTTCTTTGTCTTTTAATGATACATTTACCTAAAATCTTGTTACTCCTGTCACCCTGTTAAATCGATTCACTTGTTAGGTTCTGGTGGATTTCTAGTAAACACATTTTTAACCAATAACCAACTTTTAAGAAAATTAACAACAGGTAGGATGAATGTAGATCCTATTTACAATAATTAGACTGAAAAAAATCTTGAAGTGTTTTTCTATTAGAAAGGGAGCCTATTTATTGTGTCAAGAGATTTAAGTGGGTTTAGGGTATAGTATGGTACAGAATGTATAGGAAACAGAGAATGTGTATTTGTTTATGTGCTTACTCCCACAGCACAACTTAAACTAATTGATAGTTAATTTTTCACTTTTTCCATTAAGGAGAAAGAACCCTTTCTGGAAGTCTCTTTTCTTTACAAAAGTGTATAACTACACTGCTACTGATAGACTTTTCAGATCATTATTCAACCTGCCGCTTAGCTAATAACAAAATGTAAGAATGATTTTCATCCTGAAAACGTCTCAGAATGCAAGATACTCACTAATAAAAAGGAATGTAGTAAAGGCAATTTTCCTACTTCCAAACAAGATTTGGTCTCATTTGCTTTTGGTCAGTATCTTGGTATCACTTCCAGAGTTAACTACAATAAAGGACAATGTTCTGACCTCTTTATCACCACCTCCTGCGGAACGCAAGCCCTGGAGGCAGAGTCTGTGGGAACGCATATTATTTGTGTCTCTAATTTTGAATGTCTGTTTCTTTTTGCCTGTAGTTTTTCTCTCCATATCTCTCCATCTCCCTCTTGTTTTTATTTTCTACTCTTTCTTTGTTTCCTCAATCTGCCTGATCTTACTTCTTCTCTTGACAGCCCATCATGTAGAAAAACTATACATTTATAATGTTCTTTTTATTTATTGAATAGAATCTGATGCCCTCTGTTCTTGAAAGTATTAAGTAACAACTTTTTGTTTTTACGAAATCTTAAAAACTTACTCTATAAACCATGTCTATTCTTATCTCCATAACCGAAATTCCTGGCTCCTTTTCTCCAAATTCTATTCTTTCTTCAGAGTTCACGACCATTTACCCAGTTGTTCAAGCCAGGAATCTATAAGTCACCTTTGGTTTCTATTTCCCTCACATCCTATTTCAAATCGATTAACAGGTCCTATAGGCTCTCCTCCTAAAATACATCCCAAGTCTATCCACTTCAAACCATTCCCGTATTCCCCTTCCCTTAGAAGACACTATAATCTCTTACTTAGACTTCTATGGTTGCCCCCTAAATAGTATCCTTGCTTCTGTTCTTGCCTTCCTTAAATACATTCTTCACACAGTCTCCAGAATAAATTGTAAAACATTAACTAGCTCATGGCCTCCCTTTGCTTAAAGCCCTCCCAGGTCTTACCACTGCAATTAGCTTTTAATCCAAACTCCTTATCAAAAAACTCCACAAGCCCTACATGATCTGGTCCCTACCAACCTCTGTGATCTTATCTTTTTTGTTCGTACAGTCATGCTCCTTCCTGCCTTGGGACCTGGGCAGCCACTGCCTTGGCTGCCTCAAGTGTCCAGACCACCAAGTGGTGATTCTTGTCATTCAGGTCTCAACTTAAAGGTCACCCCTTCAAAGCAGCCTACACTGACTAACAATCAAAATGTCTTCTCCAGACACTCCATCGCAGCACCTATATTAATGTTGTGCAGAGCCACTATTGGATATAGTTTGTTAAACAGGTTTCTTTTCTTTATTGTCTTGTAAGCACTTCAAGAGCAGAGAGCTAGTCAATGTTGTCTACTACTGTATGCCAAGTACCTAGAGAGGTTCCAGGAACTAAGTTCTCAATAAACATTTGATAAATGAATGGATGAGCAAAAATCCCAGTCTTCCCAAAGCCTTCCCTCACCATTCTAGCCTATATGTTTCTTTTACAGCTTCATAGCACTAAATTGACTCTATCTTGCTACATCTCTTCTGATGCTTTAAATTAATATATTATTTAATTTTCATGATATCATCATTATCAGCCACAAGTGACAAATATGTACCTCCTATAGTTGAATGAATAAAGGCAGGAAACAAAAAAAATGCTTTTATCAGAAAACTTATTAGCCCTTTTACCTGAGCATTCTATCTCAATGAGATCTTTGCATTTCTGGCTGTCACCATGCACAGGTGCCCAGATGATTAAAAATATAACTATACGTGATACACTCTCCATAAAACATACAGGTAGGTCCAAGGCAAAGTAGTGCTAAGTACAAAGTGTTGTTGATGCAAAAGAATTTTAACAAAAGAGGTCATGCAGGTGTTTAATTTGATCTAAGGAAATAAGACAATTAGGATAAGACAAAAAATAAGAAAATCTAATCGAATTTGAGAAATAATACATTTTAGGAATTTTCTTTTTAGGGCATCTCTACTCTTAACCTATTAGTTGTCTTCTTTAATAAACTTCTGGTGTCCTGGTTGCTAATTCCTAAAGGGTGGGTGCCTTGAACAGTAATAAATATTTTAAATCTTACCACCTTGACTTTGCAACTGAAACTGTTGATGAGAGAGGGGTCTTTATTCTGTAACTATACCTTCTAGAAAACTGACCTTACTAATGAGATGGCAAGTTACCACTATTTACCACAGTATGTGCAATACTCAGGTTCAAAGGAGGCTCCATAAAAGTGGGAATAGTTAATAACCAGAGATTATTGGATAAGTAAAACAAGAATTATTTAATCATCATATTGTAACACATGTGCATGTGTTGCAGTAGCACTGTAAAAAAATTGTAAATTATGTAGGGCTTCTTAGGCAGCAGTGACATTTATCTTTGGACTTATGCCATAATGGCCCTTTAAGGTTGAGTGAAAATCTGGTGCAATTTAATACCTGATCCAGTGTACGTGGTTGCCTATAAATAATGTTAAGATGATTTGTGGACATCAAATTTTAAATTTATACCGTCTCTGAAAAAAATAGCCAGTTGAGTATTTCCAGCAAATGCTACCAAGATAATTCCTTCTAGTTTTTTAATACTTCTTTTAACATAGTTCTAAAAGGCACTTTGAAATATTAAATACTTATCTAGTAATACAAATTATAAGCCACTAGAAAATGGTGCTTCTCAGTTGCAATCACCCTGCCTTGTACATCCCCCCTCATGTCATCTTCCAGCATTCATGTTCTGATCATTCACATTAGTAAACCATTCAAATGGTAAACCTACACTTGCCTTCTGTTGTTGGGAAAAAGACAAATTGCTACTGTACAGTTAAAGTTGAGGTTTTTACATTTTTAAAGAAGAAAAAGAAAATCCAAAGAAAAAATTATTAGGGAGACATTAGAAAATGTCTAAGTTTGGTTTGACCTGATGAAATAATTATTAGGCAGGAGGGACAGAGAAAAACAGATTCTGAAGGGGAAAAAATATGGTGTGATTCAAATATGAAGTAATTTAAATCTTTTTTAAGTCTTCCTTCCACAAACAAAATTAGAAAGGAGACATCTTCACTATATACCTTTAGAGGTGGTGGTAACACACAGTGAACTGAAAAGTCTACTCAGCCTCACTCTAAAGTTGTTTGGGGAAAACCTCCAAGAGCCTGGTGTCAGGCCAGCACGGCGCCTTTAACAGGCTTCCCCAGACCTAGAAGGCACACAGGACTCCACATTAAAGAAACCCTCCACCACCAGCCAAGTTGTCTGCAGACTTTGTTTCCTGTGCAGCCTGTGTTTCTTGCTTTCTCTGAACCTGCAGGGCCTCTGAAAATTCCACCTGTAGATGCTTCCCTTTTACAATCCACTCTCTCCAGATCCCTCCCAGCCACCCTTTTGTCTCCTTCCATGATGAGTGCACTCCACTAACTACATCTAAGGCAAACCCTCTCTGCTCAGGCAGGCTAGGAGACACCTGTCTCCCACTGACTCCAAAATACCTCAGGGAAGAGCAGCAGGCAAAGCCTGACCTCACAACACTCCGTCCTCAATCTCTGGTATCACTACCCTGCTGGAGCAGAATTTATCTGTCTTCATAACTAGTCTTTAACAAGCTGTATGCTCCATGCAGGCAGATGCTCTCCTACTCAGTTTATACCCTGGCAGGGCTGATTTCTTCTGGCGCCTCCCTCCCTGATTTGCAGACGGCTGTGTTCTCTGGACCTTCATGTGGCCTTCCCTTCTGCCTGTCCTTATCTCTTCTTCCCAGAGACACCAGTTATATTGGATTAGGGCCCAACCTAATGACTTCAGTTTGCCTTAATTACCTCTATCTACACATAGTCACATTCTGAGGTACTAGGGGTTGGGATTTTGGCACATGAATTTTAGGGCAAAGCACCAACCCCAAAGGAGCTCTTCTAGACAGTTTTTCCAAAGCACCCCTTCCGCATGAAATTTAAATATGTGTTCATAAATGGCCCTTTGGAGGGCCACAAACCATTGTTCTACCTAACATACTAGCTCCACCAAGAACCAATTATTGTTCCCTTGGAGGCAATACCACCCCTGCTGAGAACACGTACTCCACATTAAAAACAGAACCAGATCAACTTCTAGCCAATGGGCGTGAGATTGAATAATTCTGAAGTAAAATTTCACATGAACCCAGTGTGGCTAATGGGATGCTTTCTACTTCTGTTAATACTTTTCTGAGTTTCATACACTTTTACAATGATTAGGTTACATTCTTTTATCAGGAAAATAAGCAAACTATTTTTTTCAGCTTTTTTTATTAAGGCATCACTGACGAACAATCTTATGAATGTTTCACATGAGCAACACTGTGGTTACTACATTCACCAATATTAATTGAATCCCCCCCATACCCCATTGCAGTCACTGTCCATCAGTGGAATAAGATGCTATAAAGTCACTGCTTGCCTTCTCTGTGCTATACTGCCTTCCCCATGACCGCCTATATTATGCGTGTTGTGTTAATCACAATGCCTCTTAATCCCCTTCTCCCTCCCTCTCCACCCACCCTCCCCACCTCTCCCTGCCTTTGGTAACCGCTAGTCTCTTCTTGGAGTCTTAGCCTGCTGCTGTTTTGTTCCTTGGCAAACTATGTTTTTTATTACCTATTAGTTCTTCCATCTCTCACTAGGCAGTGGTCTTCTTCAAGACCTTGCTAATCTGATGCTGGTGCAATAAATGGAATAAATGTTGACAGAACAGAATTAAACACTAGAAAACTGTTAAAAAATAGAAAATTGCTTGCTCAAGGGGGCTGAAAGAAGAGAAGAACAGAGAAAGGGGAAGAAAGGGGAAAGAAGAGGGAGAAGGAAGTAGAAAGAGGCAGAAGACAAAGGGAGAAAGTGAGGAAAGAAGAGAGAGGAGACAGAATGAGTGAAATGAGGAATGTAAGCAACTGTGCCAGCCAGTCATTCAATGAGCATATGCCCAGTGAGGGCTTGGGAAAGGAAATGTCAATCTGCTTTGGACCCAATTTCTATGTGCCCTGAAATTCTAAGGTTTAAAGGTAAGTATTTTTCAAGTAGCAAAGCCTCTAAATGGAAGCCTACTCCTTCAACTGGTATTCAACAAAAGAAAACTAGGTAAAAAGCCAGCTGTGTTGAACCAATGCAAAGTAGCGCTTAATCTCCAATGTTCACCTTCCTAAGCATTTTCAAGGTTAACTGCCTTTGTGCATATTTGTGCCTTTCCGTTGGCTTCATTATAGAACCCAGTAAACAAAAACTGTACTGCATACAACTTAAGTTCCCCTTTTTGTAGTGTGAGTCTTAAAAGGAGAGGAGCAAAGTCATATTATTCGAGAAGGTGTGGCACTGGCATAAGGATAAACATATAGAACAATGGAATAGAAGTGACAGTCCAGAAATAAACCCTCACATTTATGATCAACTGATTTCCAAGAAGGGTGTCAAGATAACTCAGTGAGGGGAGAATAGCCTTCTTGGTAACAGCTGCACATTCACATGCAAAGGACTTTAGTGGAGCCCTACCTAAGGTCACATACAAAAATTAGCTAAAGTGGATCAAAAAACCTAAATTTAACAGCTAACACTACAAAGCTCTGAGAAGAAAACACAGGAATAAATCTTTGTGACCATGGTTTAGGCAATGGATTCTTAAATATGGCACCAAAAGTACAAATAACAGAAGAAAAAAAGATAAACTGGACTATGTTACTATTTAAGACTTTTGTGCTTCAAAGGACACATGAAGAAAGTGAGAAAATAACCTACAGAATCAACAAAAATATTTGCAAATCATGTATCTGTCAAGGGACGTGTATCTAGAAGATACAAAGAACTCTTAAAAAACAACTTATTTTTTATTAATTTTATTTTGGTATCATTAATCTACAATTACATGAAGGACATTATGTTTACTAGGTTCCCCCCTTCACCAAGTCCCCCCCACATACCCCTTCACAGTCACTGTCCATCAACATAGTAAGATGCTGTAAAATCACTACTTGTCTGCTCTGTGTTGCACAGCCCTCCCCATGCCCCCCCCACACTATACATGTTAATCGTAATGCCCCCTTTCTTTTTTCCCGCCCTTATCCCTCCCTTCCCACCCGTCCTCCCCAGTCCCTTTCCCTTTGGTAACTGTTAGTCCATTCTTGGGTTCTGTGCTTCTGCTGCTGTTTTGTTCCTTCAGTTTTCCTTTGTTCTTATACTCCACATATGAGTGAAATCATTTGGTACTTGTCTTTCTCCGCCTGGCTTATTTCACTGAGCATAATATCCTCTAGCTCCATCTATGTTGTTGCAAATGGTAGGATCTGTTTTTTTTCTTATAGCTGAGTAATATTCCTTTGTGTATATGTACCACATCTTCTTTATCCATTCATCTACTGATGGACATTTAGGTTGCTTCCATATCTTGGCTACTGTAAATAGTGCAGCAATAAATATAGGGGTGCATCTGTCTTTTTCAAACTGGAGTGCTGCATTCTCAGGGTAAATTCCTAGAAGTGGAATTCCTGGGTCAAATGGTTTTCCTATTTTGAGCTTTTTGAGGAACCTCCATACTGCTTTCCACAATGGTTGAACTAATTTACATTCCCACCAGCAGTATAGGAGGGTTCCCCTTTCTCCGCAACCTCGCCAACATTTGTTGTTGTTTGTCTACAAAACAACTTTTTACAAACCCAATATAAAATTGGCAAAGGATCTCAACAGACATTTCCAAAGAAGATATACAAATGGCCCATAGCACACCAAAAGATGCTCAGCCATCATTTGCCATCAGGCAAACACAAATTCAACCACCCTGAGATATCATTTCACAGCCACTGGGAAGGTTATCATCAAAAAGACCCATAATAGTAAATGTTGACAGGATGAGGAGAAATCAGAGCCTTCATATGCTGGGAAGTATATGAAGAAACTTCAGGGAGTGGGAATGAAAAATAGTGCAGCTTCTTTGAGAAAAAGATAGCTCTTCAAAATGTCACACATAGTTATCATATGATCCAGTAATTGCATCCTCAGGAATATACATACCCAAGAGACTGAAAACACAGGTCCACACAAAAACTTGTATAGAAATGTTCACTGAAGTATTACTCATAATAGCTAAAAAGTAGAAACCACCCAAATGTCCATCAACTGGTGAATGGATAAACACAATGTGGTATATCCAGATGGACTATTACTCAGCAATAAAAAGGAATGGGGCATTGATACATGCTACAACATGGATGTACCTTAAAAACATTATGCTAAGTGAAATAAGCCATAGTCACAAAAGGCCACATACTATATGATTCCATTTATATGAAATGTCCCAAAGAGAAAAATCCACAGAGACAAAGTAAACTGGTGGTTGCCCAGGGCTGGCAGGAAAAGAGTAACTAGGAGTGACGGCCAAAGGTTTCTTATGGGCGTAATGAAGGTATTCTGGAATTAGGTATTAGATAGTGGTGATGGCTGTACAACTCTGTGAACACACTAGAAACCATTTCGTTGTGCACTTTAAAAGGCTGAATTTTATGGCATAGGATTTATATCTTTAAAAGCTGTTATTTTTTTTAAAGGTAAAGTAGAAATTATATCATAGAACATAGATATATTTTTTCTCCTCTTGCCCATTACCAGATATGAAGTAAGACTCATTTTTAAAGCAAATCTCCATTTCCATAAACTGTCTTTCATTAAAGTCAACAACTTCAAATGAATTACTTTCAAGTTAAAAACTATGAGGGGATACAACTGTGGTATACCATAAAATATAATGTAAAAATAATATATCTATTCATCACAATTTTAATGAGTGCCTTATGGCACACAAGACAGAAAGACTTAAATAAAAATAATTTATGAAAGTATAAACAGAAGCATAATTTGTTTCTTACACTCTGAACTGTAGCCAGACTTCATATTTTATCTGGACCCAGATGCTCCAATTCTGAAACTTTTGTAAAAATTAAAGAAATAAATCAATATAGCATGTCCTCACAGTAATTGTTACCATCACCATGTATTATAAGGTCGAGGGAAGCAACTTAGATCACCTACTGAGGAGGTTAAGTACTATTTTAGAAGAAGAGCAAAGGTAAATACAAGAGGACCGATCCTCTATTGCTCTCACCAAGGAAGTTCTGGTATTTCTCTGTCCTTGAAGCAAGGAAGTATCTACCTGAAAAGATACTGATTACACATCACTGATTACACATGGGCACACATCACTGTCATCAGTATCCTTCTTGCAAGGAATCAATTTTCTCTTTTTCTGTGTTATCCTAAAGTTTATCCTAGTACAAAAACCTTAGGAGAGTAAGTCTTAATACTGAAGTAAGCTATTTGATTCTTAGAAATTGTCCATATAAATAAGGCCATTACACTAACTACTTTAATTCAGACAATAATATAAGAGGGATCCAATTTTAAAGCCTTACAGGTCTTTTTACAACAGGTAATAAATGATAGCAAAATGTTACACAGGCCACAGGCCATGCCAGACACAACATGCAACTTCTGTCAGCAGGGCTTCATTAGGGCAGCTGCCAAGCAAAAAAATTCCTCTCTTCTTCTCCCCAGGAACCCACAGGTACAAACACACTTTCTCTCTGCACAGCCCCTAAGCCATTTCCCTCAGTATTTACCCAGCAAGCTCTGCAACACAAGCAGGAAACCTGTAGGAGAAGTATGAAAACTAGGAGCATTTTACTCCCCCCGCCACCACCAACACCACCACTAGTTTAGAAGCTGCAGCACCCAGATAGCGTCCTGGGAGTCATGCAAGAGAATTTCAAGTAGGCAGAGAGTACGAGTACTGTAGCAAGACAGATCAGGAAAATTCACAGGTGTTTGTTAAAGCCTGGAGAATGGACAGGCCCTGGCTGGGTCCTGTGGAAGGAGAAGAAGTGGAAGGGAATGCAGGCAAAACACACATGGGGAAAGCCTGGGATCAAGAGGGACCAACAGCACACACCAGAGAGGGAGGGAGGTGACTGGAGACACTAGGCGTGGGTGAGGAGTTGCATTGGACATGGGGTTGGAACCAGAAAGCAGAGAGAGGGCCTTGAGTGCCAACCTAAGGACTTTCTGTTAATTTCTCTTTCTTTTTTGTGTAGATTAAGGGAATCATTGTTAGTTCCGGAACATCTGAGTCTCAATTTCCTTTTGTAACTTGAAAGTTTAAGATTAGATAAAGCTATTAAATAATTATATAAGTTGTTCACCCACTGTATGCAGAACTATATGTTGAGCCTGTACAGATGTTATCACATGAATTAAGCCCCTTCCAGTGTCAACATGCTATAACTAGTTCAAAGAGCCTCTCTCTAATTGATTCTAATTCCTCCTTTGATCTGGTTCATTCTCTCTATTGGAACAGAAGAGAGGGGCTAAAAACACAGCTTCTTTGCTGCTCCAGTAGTATTCTGGGAGCCCTCCACTCAAGCTCATTCTTGAAGAGGATAAAGAGGTCTCCCTATCCTTCCTTCCTTCCCTGATGGAAGATATCTAAGGTTGGTACAGAACAAAACCTGAGGGCCTTAAAAGTAAGAGGTCTCAAATACCGTATGATTTCACTTATTTATGGAGTATAAAAACAAAGCAAAACAGAAGGAACAAAATAGCAGTAGACTCATAGACAATGAGAACGGACTAGTGGTTACCACGGGGAAGAGGTTGGGGATAAAGGGGCACAACACTTTGCAATCACAATATAAGTTGGTCACAGAGACAGTAGTGCAGCATGGAGAACATAGTCAATGATTCTGTAACATCTTACTACATTAAGGGATAGTAACCACACTAGAGGGGGTGAGGATTTAATAATATGGGTAACTTGAACCACTGTGTTGTATATTTGAAACCAACATAAGATTGTATATTTTAATTTAATTTGTTAAAAAGTGGGAGTTCTCTACACTCAATATATCATCTTTCCCCTTGATCCTCAGGGAAAAAAAATCCAGGGCTTCCCCCTAGACTTATGCCTGAATGAGTTCACCAGGTGGTCTTGACCCCTCACCTACACAACCTCTGAACACAGAAGCACTCCGGGCTTCAGTGCTTGGACCTCTTCTCTTCTTGACACATTTTATCCCTGGGGATCTCAACCACTCTCACTGCTTTAAACATAACCTCTGTACTAAGTCTTGCAATTTTATATCTCCAGTCCAGATCTTTTCCCTGAAATCCAAACTCGTCATTTCAACATCTCAATGCTGTCTAATAGGCATCTATATTGGGTTCCTAGGGCTGCCACTACAAATTTCCACAAACTTAGTGGTTTAAAAACAACAGAAATGTATTCTCTCACAGTTCTGGAGGCCAGAAGTCTGAAATCTGGGCACCAGCAGGGCCATACTTCCACCAGAGGCTCTAGGGGAGGATCCTCCTTTGCCTCTTTCAGCTTTTGGTGGCTCCTAGCATTCCTTGGCTGATGGCAGCGTAACTCTACCCCATGCCTCCGTCTTCATACGGCCTTTTCCTTGGTTCATCTCCGTGTCCTCTCCCTCCAAAATATATCCAGAATCTGACATTTCTCCATCATTGCCACTCCAGTTCAAGCTCTGAATAACCTAAATTGACTCCCTGATGTTGTACTTATTCCCCTAAAGTCATGTCTCCCTGATGCTTAAACCCCTCCAATGTCTTCTGTCTCATTTGGAGTAAAAGCCAAAGTCCTTCCCATGGCCCACAAGGTCCTACAGAGTCTGCTCTGCTTTCCTTAAGGCCTTTTCTCCTTCTGCTCTCTCCCTCCCCTAAGCTAGAGCTGCAGAGACTCCTCACTGTCCCTCAGACATGGAAGGCAGGCTCCGCCTCAGGCTCACTACTCCTGCTACTCCCTCCATCTGAGATGCTTCTTGTTCCCTCGCCTCCTTCAAATATCAGCTCTTCAGAGAGGAGGTCCCAGACCACCCTATCTAAAACTGCCGCCACCACCATCTCCCCACCCTCATATGTCCCATCTCTTACCCTGTTTTTTTTCCCTCCAGACCTAAAGCATGACCTACTATATATTTTATTTATTCCTTATTTATTGCTTGCCCTTCCCCCCCACACACTAGAATGTTGAGTTCTACAAAGGCAATGAGTTTAGTTTGTTTTGTTCACTGTTTCTCCAGGATCGAAAACAATCTCCAGCACATAGTATTCACTCAATAAATATTTTTTAATGAATGACAGATTCCAGTACAACTATATGATCTGAAAAACAAAATGGAGAGATTTGAGCTTTTCATAAAATGAGTTGTAGTACCAGGAATTGCTTTTATGTTAAGCAATTTACGGTAACACAGTACATTAATCCATGCTGGTAACAGTTTATCCCTATCAGACAAATAATTATACTTTTAAGAGGAACTGTTTAGAGACAGGCATCTAAAAAAGTAAAGCAAAGTATGGAAATTTGAGATATTAGAAGGTATAATTTAGGACAGGCCAGATCCTTCAGAAAATCAAGTTACACCAGTAGCCCACTGCAAAACTAAGTGAGGGTGGGGAATTAGCTCCTAATTCATGATATTCATCCTCTCTCACCTTTCTTATCTCTAGTAAAGTCTCCTCTCCCTAATCTGGCTTTTCTCTGGAAGAGAATCATTTATCTGATTTTTTTTTATGTATTTTTTCCCTTTCTGAATTCCCATTTTCTACTCCTAAAATCCAAAAGAAATAGACATTCCTGGATGAAGACTTCCATTTGTTCCTGAAAAAGCAAGCATCTCACATAATATTGTGTGAAAGAACAAGCAATCCCTGTTCTATTTTGCAACTTCCATCTGAACCACCTCAGCTAATTCTAATTCCTCAATATATTTCTTTTGAATGTGTCAGATTCTAATTTTTACTCTTTTTTGTCTTAACCCAATTGTTTTTATCTTCTTTCTTCCTTTAATACTATTTTCCAGTCACCTATTACACCCATGTACTTCTAGTCCCCATGTATTCATTCACTTTTTCATGCACTAATTCAAAAAGCTATTTATTTAATTTCTTAAATGTACACAGAACTATAACAGGCCTTCCCCATAATACATGTATATGTGTGTTTTTTTCCATGTAGGTACGTAGGGCCATATCAAAACAGCCCTGTTTACCAGGGAGAGTCACCACTATGACTCCTCACCTGTCTCTTAGCCACGTTGTTGGGATCGATGACTGCAATTAAAAGTTTAGATATGCTACTGATCCCAAATGAGATGGAAAACTCCTCATGCAGAACCTTGGGGTTTTGATATGTATTTAACGATGCTAAGAAAATTAAAATATGGAGGTAAGAATTCAGTCGTCTGATATTTTGTGTCTTCACAGGGTATTCAAAACCAACCAACCGCAGCGGGGGCCTTCGGGTGGCTGTGGAGAGCCACAACCTGCCCCACACTGTATGGCACCCGGAGGGCCTCAGGGCCCTGCACGAGCCTCGCAAGCTGCCCAGGACGGCACACACTCAGCCTGATGATGGACTGGCCTGCACTTTATTTTGCTGGAAGTTTAAGGTATCACAGAGGAGTTGAGGCTTACATGTAGGGATATGAAGAACAAGCAGAGGTACTTCTGCCAGTGGCCTCATCCCACAAACAAGTAACTACCGAGGGAAAGTGAAGAGTCATAGAAAATATGGACCCGCGCCACCTGTGTGATCACAAAGGCTCACACCAAGAGGTTCCAGAGTCGCCTCATTATCTTCCTCGAGGACTGAGAGCGCCTGACAGCCCCCTGCGCTTGGCTTGTCTCCTCCACCCACTGCCCGACAACCACAGCTGGTGGCCCCGGGCCACACTGCCAAACCTCTGACGACTTCAGTTGTCCTCCGGGGTGAAGAATCACTTCAGACGTCTGTGACCAGTGTTAAGGTCCAGACACAGACTGCAAAAAGGGCACTGCATCTTTTTGCTATGGTTGAAATTTTTGGTGGACCTGTAAAAAAGCAGTTTTGGTTCAAAATGCAAATAGGAAGCCAAAACATACGATCTGAGTAATTAATAGAAATTTTTAAAGTTAAGGTAGAGACTTGAGGCTATACTTACAAAAAAAACCGGGAGCGAGTAGAAGACAAAAGATAGGATGGCGTCGCAAAAAGGGACTATGTCCTGGGAGCTTTTGTGTGTTTTTCAGTAATAGACCAGGCCCAAGGACATTTATATTAAGAAGGGAAAGAACCAATGAGAGAAAGGAGAAAGTTTCTGTGGAGGTGGAAGGTAATAAGGTTAAGAGAACAAACAGAAAGTTCAGCTTTGGAAAAGGGAAGATTTCCTTCCAAAACACTACAGAAGAGGAGCTTGGATGAGTATTAAATGAGATAATATACATGCAAGTACCTTGTAAAGTGTACTCATCTACTCAGAGGTAAGTTATTATCAACACCTCTGAAATATCAACGGAGCAAGCATTCAAAAAATGTCTGTTAAAAGAACTGTGGTAGTCTATAGGCACACACCTGATCATCTACATTTGCCCTCTTACAGCCCTAAACTATGTTTTCTACCTTTATTTTGCATCTACCTACCACTTCAGCATTTCATTAATAATAATAATAATAATAATAATAATAATAATAATAATAATAAGGGAGAAATGTGGGATTCACATATAAATCAAGTATAAAAATCAAACAAATATTCATATTTGACTTGATTGATTATAGTTCATAATGCGTGATCAAAACCAAAAGTTTCTGTGATGACTGCCCTTGTACTGTTCACCATGTAAGAACTTATTCACAATGTAAGAACTTGTTCACCATGTAAGAACTTGTTTGTTATGTTTCAGAAGATTGGAGATTGTTGAGAATTAGGCTTGGGGTTGATTAATGATTGTGCATTGAGTCCCCTATACAGAATTTTATTGTTGTTAACAACTATTTGATCAATAAATATGAGAGATGCCCTCTCAAAAAAAAAAAAAAATAAGAACTGTGGTCTGTAGAATACCTGTAAGAGTACTGAGGCAGTTATGGGAACTGAAATACTTGAGGAGGAGAGAAGGGAGAAGCAAGTTCATAGTTTCCTGAGGAAAGCAAGAGGCTAAGTAATTCAAGAATGAAGGCACAGGTGAAAAGTATGGAAAAGGTTTGAAATAACTTCTTTAAAAACTTAGTAAGAAATCAAGAGCAACAAAATAACATGTCCTTTTAATTTTAATTAGCATTTTATGGGGAACTTTTTAATCCTTTTAGCCCAGTCAAGGACAGACAACATAAATGTGTAACAGAACCAGGGAAGAGAGCTGGAGGCAAGGGAAGTGCTCCAGTCGTGCCATAGCCAGCTGTTCAAGGGTGCTAGAAAAGCGGGTGTTCAAGGGTGCTAGAAAGGCGGGTGCTGATGAGTATTAGAAGTACTTGTTCATGAAGTGTAGGCTGAGCATGAGGGCAGATAAAACAAGGAGACTGATGCACTGGGAAAATGGGAAGAAGGAAAAAAGGAGGGAAAGTCATAATGAAGACAAAAAAGAAAGACAATCAGTATAAGTAAATGGTGGAGTTGAACAGGAAGAAGGCTGTGGTCAGAGAGGGCAGCTCTTGTCTGTAGGGTTTGGAGCAAGTACACAGTAAGCTGACAGGTGTAGACGAGTCCTACAAGTTCACAGTTTAATCCTGAATCCTGGTTGTTTATATACATGGTTTCTGCCTTTTAAATAGTGTGGAGATATTTAGAGGTGTTGGATGAAATAATATCTGCTAAGGCCAGGATCTGGAAGTATCAATATACTAAGAAAGGGAGAGTCCTTATTTATTTCTTCTCTTGTTTCAAGGATGGTGGTGGTTAAGGAACTTGTATAAAACTATTCTTAGCTCTAGGACAGATGTTAACACATTCATTGTAGCTGAAGGAAGGAGGCCAATGCTGCAAGACTATAACCTGAGGCTATGTACAGAAATGGCTCCTTCCTTCATACTGAAACATTACTCAGTGCAGTAAAACTCTGAAATATCCTCTGAGAAAATACTTGTTTCCTTATTACCTTTCTAAAGATACTGCTCTCTAAGTAATCACATACAAATACCACGTTTTAAGAAACTATTTACAAAAAGGACTGAATAAAAACCAAGTCACATGTATACACACACACATTTATACACAAAAAAAATTCAGTAACTATAAAAGTATTCCAGCAAAACAGTTCTATGGCATTATTATTCCACTAGTTAAAAATGAAGATCTGACTGCATCTGAGAAAAACTCTTGTTCACTTAAAAGAAGACAAAAATGGCAGAAAAAATTCTTTTTTTTGGTTGAATCTATTGGTGCAATACAGGAGTCATGAAATTTATCCATTCTAAAGAACCAAGATGGCACTCTGGGAATGGAAAGAAGATGGGATTAGTAACTCTTGCTTTGGTATCAACCTATTTGTCAATGCTAATTCTACATCCAACTACATCTGCAGTTGATTGCATGCCCAAAAAGTTGGCTATTGTATGCACTCCTCTTATCAATTAAAAATGAAATTATAGAGGGTAGGTTTCTATCTTCCATCTTGACACCTCCATAGAGATAGGTCAGGAAATATCACTATCTCTAAACTTAATGCCCTATAGAGAATTTGTTGTTTTGTTTTGGTTTTACTTACTAGAATTAAAGACTAGGGATCACATACTGAAGGATTATGCCATCTCATGCTGTTTCTCCACCTGTCACACCGTAAAGGTGATTTCCTGGAAATCTGTACAGTGAGTTTTTTGCTTACAACGCATCACATAACACTACAAAGTCACCTTTGCCAGATTTAAAGAGCCACTCAATATATACTGGTTTTTCTCACTGTCCTAAGTGCAGTTTGGGGGGAGTAGTAAAAGCAATGTTTCTCATTTTGAAATGAAAACCAGAACCACACCGTTGCAACTTCACATTGTAAACAGACAATGACAATTCAAATAGGCAAATTTCTTGACAAAGTTGTATACAACAGCTACAAACCAAAAACTTAAAATGAAAAACACCTTGTAGATGGAACTATAGTGCAAAATCCTGTCCCCAAAAGAAATAACTATAATGAAAGCTTACCTGGTCACCCACTGAACTAGTGGGTAACTTTTCTCTCACCATGAGCTGTGGGCACACGAGGACAAATGTACAATTAGCACAGAGAGAGATGTGGCAGGGAAAACCAGGTGACCACCAGGCACAGAGCATCAAAGTGCCAAATCGAAACAGAGACGTGGAAGAAAACCAGGACATGGAGTTACCAGAAAAGTTAGGAAAATTACATGAATGGCCAATACCCAACTCCACACTATGTCAGATGACCTGAGTGTAGGAAGCCATACATTTTTCAGGGCTCCCCCATGGCCTTGCCCACTGGCTCCCAAAAAGAAACATGTGTAAAGTCTCAGAGAACCCAGACTGTGACTCAGACCTGGGTCAGCTTGTCTTCTCCTGGGATCCTTCATCAAACAGCAACAATATTTCCACTGAACAGCTAGGTCTGTGTTTGCTTTCTATATTAAACAACTTTCACATTCATGTATAATTATCACAGTTAAGAAAAACATGTGAACATAAGGGAGTGAAAAGACAACCCAAAAAATGAGAGAAAAACATTTGCAAATCATATGTCTGTGAGTGATTAATATCCAGAATATATAAAGAATTCCTACAACTCAACAACAAAAAAACACAAACAACCCAATTTAAAAATGGGCAAAGGGGAGAGGATTCTGGGAAGATGGTAGAGTAGGAAGCACCAGAAATCTGTCTCCAACTAGAAAACAACTGCTCTAGTGGAATCTGTCTGATTCTGTTCTGGAACTCTGGAGCCTGCTGAAGGCTTGCAAGTTCCAGGTGACAACTTGGACTAAACTGTGGTCAATTTGGGTCAATTATAACTCCTAGCACAGCAGCAGCTACCCCAGCTGCATGGCAGAGGCTATGCATATATGTGTTCCTACAGCAGCTTCACACCTACGGGAGATGGGGAGGGGCAAAAAGGACTCTTCCAAATACTGGGCCTCTTGCTGATTGTTTCTTCTGATCACAGAGGAGCAGGCAAAGAGGCTGGCAGCCATGTCTGCGCCTCCCACCACTGTTGCAAACCCCTCCCACTGTCTGAATGGACTTCGAGGGGATGTAAAGGGCCAGCACCCTTCCCCATCTTCATTTTTTTATATTTTTCCCTTTCAGGAGCCAGACATTAAGGACTAGGACATTAAAAAACAACTCCATATGCAGAAAAATTAGAAAACGACCACACACACCCAGGGAAATGCTCAGAAAGGACTGGAGAGGACATTAAGTTTACATTTCAGGCTGATCCTCAGCACAGAGAAAGCCTGCAACAATCAAAAACAGGAACAAAAAACTGTAATCCCTAGAAAAGAGCAAGAATCTGATTCCCAGAGCTACCACATTATTAGATTCAAATGTCCAGAGTTCAACAACAACATCACAAGGCATACAAAGAAAACAGGAAAGCTTCAAAGGAAATTCAAAGGAAATTTTTAATTTCACTCAAAGAAAATTTTGCACTTCATTCAAAGGAAAAAATAAATCGACAGAAACTGTTCCTGAAAATGACATAAAGACAAATACACTAAAGACTTTAAAACAACTATTTTAAAGATGCTCAAAGAACAAAGGGAGAAGTGGAGAAAGTCAGGAAAACAATGTGGGAACAAAATAGAAATATCAATTAAGAGACAGAAAACAAAAATTCTAAAATTAAAAATTATGATGACATAGAAGCCACAGGGCATAAATGTGCAAAGAAGTAAAAAGCTAACCTTTTCAAACAATATGGCTTCTCTCTCACTTACCAACTTTACATTTACCTGTCTGGCCCCGGAAGATGACTGGTTAGCCAGAGACGGGTAAGATTCCTCAAGGGAGGAACAACCTAAGACAGGTACAGTCACAGGGGGGCCATCAGGTGAAAAATTGGGGAACAACAGTGGTGAAGCTTAGAACCTCACCCTCCCCTGCTTTGAGAGAAATCTTCTGCATCCGTGGATGTTTTACTGCCCTTGTCTAGTTTGGATTAACACATAGTCTACAGGCACACACCTGATCATCTACAATTGCTCTCTTACAACATTAAACTATGTTTTCTACCTTTATCTTGCATCTACCTACCACTTCAGCAGTTTATTAAAAATAAAAATAATAATAATAAAGGGAGAAATGTGGGATCCACATATAAATCAAGTATAAAAATCAAACGAATATTCATATTTGACCTGATTGTTTATAGTTCATAATGCGTGATCAGAACCGAAAGTTTCTGTGATGACTGCCCTTGTACTGTTCACCATGTAAGAACTTATTCACTATGTAAGAATTCGTTCACTATGTAAGAACTTGTTCGTTATGCTTCAGAAGATTGGAGACTGACGAGAACTAGGCTTGAGATGGATTAATGATTCTGCATTGAGCATTGACCCCCCTATACAGAATTTTATTGTTGTTAACAACCATTTGATCAATAAATGAGAGATGCCCTCTCAAAAAAAAAAAAAAAAAAAACAAGCCAGTTTTAAGCATATTCTTTCACTGATGACTGTCCAACTGTTTCACAACTCCATGAAAAAAGTTTAAGGCCAAAAACGGATGTTTGCATTCTTTAGCCTTTTACTCGATTGGACAGAATCACCTATAAACCAAAATTTAAGACCTCAGGATAGACCCAGCTTATTAATGATTCTTTTAAAAAATCTTAATGCCACTGTTATGATTATAACTAGCAGAAATGGTCTCCTAAGATATATTTCAATTCTAATTAAAACAGGGCTGTCCCAGAGCTCCCACTTAATTTTAATTTATATTAAAATAACTTAGAGGAGCTATTCAATATATTCAACAACTGCCTTACATCTAGTTGTTAAATATTAGTATCTTCCCCTCCCATAAGCCACAAGGGTTGAGATGGATGACTTGCTGAGGGAGAGAGGCAAGATCCAAATTACAACACAAGTGGCATTTTTTTCATGACACCAAAGAAACTATTTTCTAAAATGTGATTATGTTTTAGTTATTCAGGCTATTTAAAAGATGGAGTGCTAAAAGGATTCTGCCATCAATGACCATACTGGTGGAACGAATCCAGAGTGTAAGAACATCTATTTGGGAACTGATTTTTATCAATGTTGAAGATCCTGAACTTCCACAGCTTTTCACTTAATTATATCTATGATTTGAGATCTGTAAGAGATTCTGAATATTCCCATGGCTTCTTCTGCTTCACTCAAAGTATCTAGAAACGCCACCACTGTTCACTCTTCCCAGTCAGCTGTACTTCCTTTATACCACTTACCACGACCTGACATTATATGTACTCATTTGTTTGCTGTTTATTGCCTCTCTCTCTCCCACCAGAATATTGTCTACACAGCACAGGGGCCCTGTTTGTGTGTTTGCTTTGTGTCGGAGCACCACCAATAGCATGTGGCACACAGTAGGCCCTTTGCTTTGTTTATTCATGGACTGGAGTAACTCTTGCCCCATCCTTTATATTTCTTACAAGAGATTATTTGAGACCCAGAAGAGTGAGGTGGTTGACCAAAGTCACTAGGCAAATTAGAGAAAAACTGGCACTGGGACCAGGTCTCTTAACTTCCAGTCACCCTTCCCAAGCAGATGCAATTATGCCTCTCCCTGCTTTTTATAGTTCCCCATTGTCCAAAAATATCAGCACTCTCTAGCCTTCCAAATCTCTCCAAATTCTGCCTGACCCACTTTCCTAGTCTTGCCTCCTGCCACTCCTTCCATGCCTGATGCTCCTACCACCTCAGTGTATCATGGCTTTCCTGCTTGCCATATCTTTGCTACTCTGCTCCCTATCTCAGGAATACTTTTCCACCCGCTGCCCATCTGTCAAAATCCTACCCATCCTTCCAGGCCCAACTCAAGTATCACTTCTTCCATAAGGTACCTCCTTATCTTTCTTCCTGCAACAGAATAATCACTCCTACCTCTGAGTTCCCACAGCACTTGGACCTTCTACCAGAGCACACTTTACATTCTGCTTGTCTTTTTTCTTTATTGAACTGAGTTCTTCATTTTCACATTTAGCAACCCCAAAGTGCCTGGTATAAACATCTGGATCAGGGAAAAAAGGAGGAGATGTATACTACCCTTACAGGTTCAGTATGATCCCCAATGTGACAGCATGCTTCCCAGCGCCCCCACTTGACTGCCTAAGGACCCAGAGGAAGAAGTGAGTTACTGCTAGAAACGGGACATGACATTCAATGTGACACATGACTGGGCTGGGTGGGACTGTACATGGTCATGGTACTTTTCATTAAACTTCACAAATCACAGGACAGTCACTTATTTTAGCTTACTAGAAGGTGACCATTTAGAGATTGACAACTTGTTTCACTTCTCTGTACCCAGGATTAATCCTGTTGTTTGTAACAGACAAAAAGCACAGAAAAATGATAATCCAGAAAAATTTTTACAAACCACCATTCCAGAAGAAAATCACACATTGTCTTTCGACCTCTACATTGTCTCCCCACTAAAAGGATAAATTCATGCGCATCATTAGTGAGTATGGACCATGAAATCAGCTGAAGTGTCAGAGGTCGGCTGACAAAATCCTTGCTCGTCAGTTGTCGTTGGATCACAGAAACAAACTGAGAGACTCAGAACATTGTGTAGGCCAAAAAGAAAGGCTAGATCCGAAGTGGCAAAGACATAAACATCTTTAAGATGCTCATTTGAGGTACCTATGTTGATTAGGAAAACAAAAATCTCAGCTAAAAATAAAAAACAACAAATTTGGTTCTGAAGTTTTCTTCCTTTCTATCTTTGCTAATTAAAGACCCCCATGCTCACAAGACCGACAAGAAACCCACATTCTGTGGCCACGGCTTCTGCCCCAGCCAACCCAGGCTATTTGTTCCTCAACTGGGACATCAGGAGCATCCATGATTGAGCAACTAACTAACTAAAGAGCCCATAAGCTCTTTCTTCACAACACAGGCTAAGAAATCTCTCTTCATTTCAGCTCTCCTCCTTCCAAAAGGGACACAGCCTGAAAAACCTGGCTTCTTTGTCCATCAAAGTTCATTCAAAACTATCCAAAATCTTCTTTGTAACAAGTAATGCATATTAATGTACCCACTTGAATAAGCACCATACCTTATTTATCCCAGGGTTACAACTGTTAATATCTAATATTTTAATGTGCTCGTCTCAGAACTAAATAAAACTGTAGGGTCCCTGATCTATATAGGAAAGTAAAATTGAGCCTAAACATCAACATTATAAACAAAACAAACTCTCCCTCTTATATCTGTGTGTACACACACATACACAACTAGCATAACACCTAACATGCAATGACTCAGGCACAGATCTTGCAACGTCTTCTAATGGTTCATTGTTCCATCTTCCCAAGCATCTAACCTACTAGCAGTCTGAGATTACAGGCAATGCAAAGAACTCAGCTCAGTTACTTAGCCTCTGAACTTTAGCATTCTCATCGTTAAAATGAAGGGTTCGTCTAGAACAGTACTGCCAATAGAAAATACAAGCCACAAATGCAAGCTAAATACATAGTTTTTAATTTCCTAGCAGGCACATTCTAAAAAGTTGAAAAAAACAGGTAAAATTAATTTTAATAATATTTTATTCAATCTAATATAGCTAAAATATTATTTCAACATGTAATCAAAATTTTTAAATTATTAATGAAATTGTTTACTTTTTTTTTCATACCAAGTGTTTGAAATTTATAGCACATCTCAACTTGGACAAGCTACATTTTAAATACTCAGCCATGTGGGACCAATGGTTACCATACAAAATATATGATACTTCTCTCAATGCTGAATGTTATTTTAATAAAGACATAGGAGATTTGTAGATCAAGGTATACTTAGAAAATCTATGATTTCCTTGGAAATTCTCAGTCTATTTTATTTTCATTCCAAATGCTATTTTGCTTTTTTTAAACTTTTATTTTTCATTTCAGTGGAATTGGGTCTGTGAACAACTGAGAAGGTGGTTTGATCTACTACATGAAGACTTACCTTGCTCTCACTACCACAGCCACTGTCTTACAGACCTAGAGAGGGGCTGACAGCATTCAGGATAATGTACAACTGCTGAACGAATGAGACTTCTAAAGAATCCTAACTAGGGGGAAAAAATCTGTTAAAATGAAAGTTCAACAAAAATGTCAAATACATGGCAACCACGTTATCATCCACATATTAAGATAATGCTTTGAAACACAAATTTGCACATACTTTTGGATTTGTTTCTCTAATTACTCAACATCCACCAAGAAAGACACGCTTCTCCTCCCACACTGTCTGGCTTATTAGTCCCTCTGTAATCAACGATCTGCCTTCACCAGATGGCTGGTCTGGGTTAAGAGTACAATATGAGATCAGAGAACAAAGCAAAGCCAACTGGCCTTCCCAGGAGTTGATCCTATGACCCTGACCTCATTAACTCTACAAAATAGTTAACACATCACAAACATGCCTGGGCAGCTACGACAAAAATTGTGCCAAGACAGACCTTTACATCTGTCACAGTGATACTCTGGTAGTCAAAAAAGTCACTCTAAATTTATTAAGTACTTTTCAAAATGAAGAAAATCCTGAATGCACTCATTTAGATCAGGCTGGAATTCACCATCAGCATTTTACCAGCTCTGCTAAATCAGTCACAAGCTTCCCTAAGAACATCAGCTGTGGCCCCCACCTAAGATCATAGATGACTTTGTAAATGGCGTTCAGAATATTGCTGTTTCTGCTTCCCATAACGGTGATCACAGCACCAGGGCCTTTCCTTTTTCTCTCTTCCAAGTGAGTAAACTGAAGATTCACAACTACATAAAAAATTTTACAGATTATTTATTGAATCTGGTTCATCCTGGATTTAAATAATAAACAAGTTTCTCTGCTGCACCCACTCCTCGCGCTGCTCCCCTGTTGGCCCTCAGTGCCAGCCAGCAAACCCTCACCAGGTGAACGGGGCAAGGCCAGCAGACCTCTGGGAGGGCTGTTCTTACCTTCCCTGGTAGAACACCTTTTCCGCAAGTCGTTCTTCCTTTCTTGTTAATGGGCATAATTCCTCTTAGCAGCTGCTACCTGCTCTTAAATTCTAACCACCTAGAGTGAGCTGAGTACTAACTTCTGATTTAAGTATTTCCCAAAGCATTTCAGGGATGTAGCTTCTCTATCTTTTACTCAAACACTCAATGTTCAATATGGTGCCAGTTTCAGAAGTAAGTTCATTGAAATTTTTACCCAAGTCTTAAAGTATAGTATTTTAAAAATACTACAAACCTAAGAGCTGGTGGTGATTTTAAAATCTGACTGAAAATATTTCTGCTTTTCATCTTTGACATTTTAAACGGAATCACCTTTCCATATGAATATAAAAGCTATGATTGTGTTCTTTGGCTTCTTAAATACTTATATAATATGTTAACTACTTCAACATCATTTACCACATCAGCAAAAAGAAAGACAAAAACCACATGATCATCTCCATAGATGCTGAAAAAGCATTCAACAAAATTCAACATCCATTCATGATAAAAACTCTCTACAAAATGGGTATAGAGGGCAAGTACGTCAACATAATAAAGGCCATATATGATAAACCCACAGCCAACATCATACTGAACAGCGAGAAGCTGAAAGCATTTCCTCTGAGATTGGGAACAAGACAGGGATGCCCACTCTCCCCACTGTTATTCAACATAGTACTGGAGGTCCTGAAGGGTCCCCACCAGTAAGATGGCGAACTTCCGGCTTCTTTTCGGGGTCCTCGGTTCCCGCCGGCGCCACCTGAAGCCCAATCACCTCTCGCCCCCCTCCCAATCCCAGCACCTAGCCAACAGCCACCAGCCCCGTAGAAGTAACACCACAATCACCCTATACCCCATCCTATATAACCCAGCACCTTTCCCTAATAAAGCGGAACTCTCCGGTGAATTGCTGTTGTGTGTCGCTCCTTTCCTTTCATTGGTGCCGAAACCCGGGAGACGGGACACCCCAACTGGGCCCCGTCTTCCCCCAACACCAGCAGCAGCTTGCCCTCGTCCTCTTTTTCCGGTGCTGGCTCATCACACTCACCACTCCTCTCTGGCCTTTAGGTAAGTCCCCCCCCCCCCCCCCCCCGCCCCGGGGTGGGCCACTCTTCCCTGAGCTATCGCAGTGCCATTGACCGTGATCGTCCGGCAAGGCCCTGACGCTCGGGGACGAGGAGGGAACGCTCCCCGCCTCAGGCCTTCACGGCTGCGGCGGACCCTCAGGCCCCTCCCCCGACAGCCATAAATCCCCGCCTCAGGCCTTCACGGCTGCGGCGGACCCTCAGGCCCCTCCTCCAAAAGCCATAAACCCCCACCTCAGGCCTTCACAGCTGCAGCAGACTCTCAGCCCCCTCCCCCTCCAACAGCCATAAATGAGGTGACTCCTTTGCGGATGAGAACGCTCCCTTTCCCGCCCCCTCCTCTTTCTGTTCCGTCCGCCGAAACCTGTTCGGTCTGCCGAAAACGCCTAGCGCTAGGTACCTCGTGACTCTGGCACTCTGCCTTCTTAGGGAAGTCTGGGTGACGACCCACACTTCCCAAGAAATTCCGACTCATATACGAGTTTCCGCAGACCACCAAGGATCATCGGGGACGCCCTTTGTCTCCTTGTGGTCTGCCTCCAGTCCGAGGATCCCCGTTCGTCTTCCCCTGTTTGTCTCCCTCTCTGTCCTTTAGCCATTTTGTCTCCTTGTGGTCTGCCTCCAGTCCGAGGATCCCCGTTCGTCTTCCCCTGTTTGTCTCCCTCTCTGTCCTTTAGCCATTTTGTCTCCTTGTGGTCTGCCTCCAGTCCAAGGGTCTCCGTTTGTCTTCCCCTGTTTGTCTCCTTCTCTGTCCTTTAGCCATGGGAGCCTCCTCATCCCTCCCTGAAAGTTCACCTCTTGAATGCCTGCTTAAGCATCTAGCTACCCTCTCCCTGACGCCTGATATAAAACCAAAACTTCTCCGTAAATATTGCTCCCAAGACTGGCCGACATACCCCCTAGACAATAACAACCAATGGCCCGCAGGGGGAACTCTTGATCCTAACATCACTCGCAATCTCTTTAACTACTGCCAGTGCCTGAAAAAATGGAAGGAGATTCCCTATATTGAAGCTTTTCGCCTCCTAGCTCAAAATCCCAGCCTCTGCACCACCTGCTCCCCGCCCCAAGTTCTCCTAGCCTGCAAGCCGTCTCCCTCCCCTCCACACACTCCCAGTCCCTCTTCAATTACCTTTGACCCAGCCAACGAGCCTCCGCCATACAGACTTCCCCCTTCAGCCCCTCCCCCTCCTACAACCCCTCCACTCTCCGCCGCCGCTGCCGCCTCTTTCCCCATGGCAGAAGCCTCCCGTCCTCTCCCCTCCCCTTCTTCTCCTACAACAGCCCCTCCCCCTTCCTCTACCACCGCCACCGCTGCCGCTTTCCCCGTGGCAGAAGCTTCCCATCCTCTCCCTTCCCCTTCTTCTCCTACAACAGCCCCTCCCCGTTCCTCTATCGCCACCGCCGCCTCCACCCCCGCAGAAGCCTCCCATCCTCTCCCTTCCCCCTCCTCCACCATCTCCTCCTACACCTCACCACCTCCTCCTCCGTCCCCCTCACCTTTCCCCCTCCCGCAAATCGAGCCTGAGCCTTTCAGCCCACCTCTAACTAAGTTCCAAGAGCCTCGTCCGTCTTTGCCCCCTCAGATTCGGTCCCGAGAGCCTCCCAAAATTATCGCGGCTTTGCCCCCATTACCTGTTTCCCCTGCACAGACTGAGCCAGAACCCTTCAGTCCCCCTCAGACTCGGTCCCGAGGGCCTCCCAAAATTATCGCCCCGCTCCGGGAAGTAGCAGGATCCGAAGGCATCTTGCGCGTTCACGTACCTTTCTCCTTAGGAGATTTAGCCCAACTAGAGAAACGCCTAGGTTCCTTTTCCACTGATCCCACGACCTACATCAGGGAGTTTCAATGGACCCTCCAGTCTTACAGCCTCACGCATCATGACATTTTCATGCTCCTGGCCAATACTCTCCTCCCTGAAGAGCGTAGACGAGCTTGGGACTTCGCCCAAATGCATGCTAACGAAACCCACAGGACTGACCCCACCTGTCCCCCTGGTCCCACTGCTGTCCCCGAACAAGACCCACACTGGGATTGTAACACCGCTGTGGGTCTCCACTCTCGAGATATTTTTGCCTCCTGCTTAATAGCAGGTCTAAAAAAGGCAGCTCGTAAAGTAGTCAATTTTCAAAAGCTCCAAGACATAATTCAAAAGAGAGACGAAACCCCCTCCGAGTTCTTAGATAGACTCACTCAAGCCCTATTACAGTATACCAGCCTGGACCCAGAAACACCTGAAGGAAGACAGGTCCTTATGACATACTTCCTAGCTCAAAGCTACCCCGACATTAAAGCTAAACTCAAAAAGTTAGAACAGGGCCCCGCTACCCCACAGACTGAGATCCTAACAGTAGCCTTTAAAGTCTTCCATAACCGGGAGGAGGAGAAAGAACGCCGTAAACAAAAAGCTGATCAGGCCAATTTCCAGATGTTGGCCCAGCTGATAAAACCACAACCTGGGCGCCCCTCTACAGACAAGCCCCCCCCAGGAGCTTGTTTCAAGTGCGGAAAAGAGGGACATTGGTCAAGGGCGTGCCCCTCCCCCAGATCTCCTACCACCCCATGCCCCAGATGCCACAAAAAGGGCCACTGGGGGTCTGATTGCCAACCACCCGAAGGGGAGGCTGGACAAACAACCCCCATCCTAAGCCCACCCTAGTGGGGCTGGCAGAAGAAGATTGACGGGGCCCGGGGGCTTCTCGCCCGACCATTTCCATCACCAAACAGGAGCCCAGGGTTACTTTAACAGTAGACGGTCGCCCCATCTCCTTCCTCCTAGATACAGGAGCCACCTTCTCAGTCTTGCGAGAATACCGGGGCCCTACCACGCCAGCCATTACTCCTATAGTCGGGGTAGGAGGTAAACAGATTTTCCCATTAAACCCCCCCCCCTTTTATGCACAATCCTAGACAGTCCCATACCTTTCTCCCACTCCTTCCTAGTTATGCCCCAGTGTCCCATCCCTTTACTAGGACGGGACATCCTTTCCCTCCTCCACGTTTCCATAACTATATCCAATCCCACAGCCCCCAGTACTCCCTTTCTGATGGCCCTCATAGCTGACAACCCCCCCTCTACCCAATGAAAGCTCCAGTTCTGCCCTTATACACCCTGTAAATCCCAAAGTTTGGGACATTACAAGCCCCTCCATGGCCCTATGTCCCCCTGCCTCTATCAAATTACGTGACCCCTCTCAGTATATCTGTCAGGCCCAATACCCCCTAACCACTTCAGCCCTCATAGGACTCCAACCCATCATTCAAGATCTCTTAAACAAAAACTACCTCAGACCCACTCACTCCCCATTTAATACCCCCATATTAGCTGTGAAAAAAAACAATGGATCTTTCCGCCTTGTCCAAGACCTTCGCCTCATCAACATAGCCGTTGTCCCTATCCATCCCTTAGTTCCAAATCCATACACCCTTTTATCGCAGATCCCTGCTTCTGCATCCCACTTCTCAGTCCTAGATCTCAAGGACGCATTTTTTTCTACTCCTCTAGACCCCTCCTCCCAAGATTTTTTTGCCTTCACCTGGACGGACCCATACACCAGACATTCTGTACAGCTTACTTGGACAGTTTTACCACAAGGCTTCCGAGATAGTCCCCATATTTTTGGACAAGTCCTAGCTCAAGACCTCAAACAGTTTCACCATGATCACCCCGAGTCCACTTTATTACAATATGTAGATGATCTTCTACTCTGCAGTCCCTCGTGGGAACAGTCTCAACTTGACACTGCGTCTCTACTTAACCTTCTAGCTTCCAGAGGTTACCGAGTATCCCCTGTCAAAGCTCAAATCTCTTCCCCTTCTGTCACTTACCTTGGATTCCTTCTGTCTCAGCAAAGAAAGTCCATTACCTTAGACAGAAAACGACTCCTCTCTGACCTGCCCGTTCCCAAAACCAAGACAGAAATCCTTTCCTTTCTAGGCTTGGCTGGGTATTTTAGAGCGTGGATCCCTAACTTCTCCCTGTTGGCAAGACCCCTATACGACCTCAGCAAGGGCCCCCCTGAAGAACCATTATCATCCTCACCCCGACACTCCTTCATTAAGCTCTGTCAAGCCCTTGTAAAAGCTCCAGCTCTCCATCTCCCTGATTTGTCAAAACCCTTCTCATTATACATTCATGAGAGGTCCAGTCAAGCTCTAGGAGTCCTAGGCCAATATTATGGCCCATCCTTTGCCCCAGTAGCTTATCTCTCCAAGCAATTAGACCCCACAGTTCGGGGATGGGCCCCCTGCCTATGGGCATTAGCCGCTGGACAGCTCTTGCAGAAAGAAGCTCACAAACTAACATTCAGAGCGCCCCTTACCATTCTGTCCCCACATCACCTAAAAGATCTCTTAACCTACAAAAGTTTACAGACTCTCCCCCCCTCCAGACTCCTGACCTTACTGTCCTCTTTCCTCCAAAATCCAAACATTTCTTTCCTCCCCTGCCCGCCCCTAAATCCGGCCACTCTTCTTCCTCTGCCCTACTCTCCTCATACTCCCTCGCATGATTGCCTGGAAGCCCTTCACAACTTCCTTCCGTGCCACTCCACGATCTCCGAAGGAGCCCTCTCACACTCCGACCTCATCTGGTTTACTGATGGGTCCTCCTTTAAACATGAGGGCATCCACTACTCAGGATATGCAGTAGTCTCCCTCGAAGATGTCATTGAAGCACAAGCCCTACCCCCTGGTACAACCAATCAGCAGGCTGAACTCATTGCAGCCACCAGAGCTTGCACTCTGGCCCGGGACACGTCTCTCACATTGTACACTGACTCCAAGTACGTATTCCACATTCTCTTGTCCCACGCGGCAGTATGGAAAGAACGAGGCCTCCTCACCACAAAAGGGAATTCCATAACTAATTCAGCCTTAATTACTAAACTTCTAGAGGCTTCACAACTCCCACACCGACTAGGCATAGTCCACTGCAAATCACATCAAAAAGACGACTCCCCCATTGCAAGAGGTAACAACAAGGCCGACAGGGTAGCCCGGTCAGTTGCCCTATCAGAAAACACACCAGACAACAATCCGTCTGCCCTTGCAGTTTTAGCCTTATCACAAGACGCCCTCTGCTCTCAGGACAAAGAGTCTCTCTTCCGCCTCTTACATGACCTGTTCCATCCCAGCCCCCAATCCTTAATCCATTTTTTACAATCTTTTTTTCCTCTTTCTCCTGAAGACAAAACCCTACTTAACCAAATCACCTGCAAGTGCATCATCTGCCAACGCACTAACCCTAATACCCCCCTCAAAGCCCGACCCTTCCCAGCTCATCAAGCAAGGGGTAATGTCCCCGCTGCAGATTGGCAAATAGACTTCACTAACATGCCCCCTGTACGACGTACCAGATACCTACTCGTGCTAGTAGATACATTTTCAGGATGGGTCGAAGCTTTCCCCACCACTAACAAACGAGCATCTGTAGTTGCCTCTATCCTCCTCACCCAGATCTTTCCTAGGTTCGGGATGCCCACTTCCCTCCAATCAGATAACGGCCCTGAGTTCACTGCCCAAATTATCCAAAACCTCTCCAAGTCGCTCTCGCTCCCCTGGCATTTACATTGTCCTTATCGACCACAAGCTTCAGGAAAAGTAGAAAGAGCCAATAGGACTCTAAAAGACATCCTGACCAAACTATCTCTAGAACTACACCTTGACTGGGTTCGCTTACTTCCCTTAGCTCTACTCCGCATTCGAGCCCTCCCAAAGAAACCTTCCTTCTTGTCACCCTTTGAAATCATGTACGGCCGCCCGATTCTACCCCCGGGGCTCCCTTCCCACAAAGGACCAATTCCTCCCAATATAGCCCTTCCACTACTCTCTCTCCTCCGCACTGAATTGTGGAAATATCAAGATTGGCTCCTTCCTGATCCATCCGCCTCCCAAAATCCTCCTGTCTTACAGCCCGGCCAACTAGTGTTTTATAAGCCACCAGAAGATCAGCCCTCTCTCACCCCGAAATGGGAAGGTCCACAACCAGTTATTCTCTGCAGCCCCTCGGCCGCCAAGCTCTCACTGCCTGATAACTCTGTCACCCCTTGGATTCATATCTCCAGGTTGAAACCAAATACCCAAGACTCACCTTCTCTGGACACCCAAGACCCATCAGTCACAATCCAGAGTCCTTCGGATACAGCCCAAGACGCTGTCTACTCTACCACGCCTCATCCCTCTGATCCCTTGAAGCTCCGCATCTCCCGTGCACCCTCTTTGCCATCCATACCTGAATCATGACTTTTTCCTCCTTTACTGCTCTCTCGCTTTTTTCCCTCATTCCTATTGTCTTCCCTGCCGCCCCACCCTCCTTTGTATGGCGATTCAAAGTCAAGCAGACTTACACACAGCATCAAACAAAAGTTACTGCCCTCATTGCCACATCAGACTGCCCTCTGAAAGGCTGCTCTGAGCCTTTGTACCTCCACTTTCCTCCCTCCACTGAAGTATTCATTTACAGCTACCTTTATTCTCCCTACCTCTGCTTCCTCTATGACCAAAGACAAGCCTATTGCAGGCGATGGCAAGACACCTACGGGGGATGCCCCTACTGGTCTTGCACCATTCACTACATGGGTGACTTCCAGTACCCACAGTATTACTCCTCCAACCGTTTCATGAAATATCCCAACGGCTCATTCTCCTTATTAATCCCAGATCCCTGGGACTCTCGATGGGCTGCTGGAGTAACAGCCTCAGTTTACTACAAGGGGTCCTCGACCCCCCATGGTACCCTTCATATCTCTCGAGAGTATGTTCCCTCTCACTCCCAGATCTCTCAAGTTGCATCAGATATCAGACATTCCGAAAAAGTCATTATCCAAACTCTTGACGGTGCCTCTTCATCTTCTTATTCCTCCTACTCTTGGTTACAGCTCATTCAAGACACCACCATCTTTCTCAACCACACCCTCAACACCGCCAATTGTTTCTTGTGCGCATCACTACAGCGCTCACTGCTGGCCGCCGTGCCCCCTCAATATTTCCAACTACTCCTTCCATGCAGAAGGACAACCCCTCCGTCCCCTGGCAGACATACCCCTGTGGGAACCAGAATACCCAGATAATCTCACCATCCACCACTGTGTAGGCCCAACTCCACCCACCTCCAGTGCACTTCACTGCCTCTCTATCTACACCCCTACCTCCAGCTCTAAGACTTTTACGCAACCAGGACACTTCTTTTGGTGTAATGGCAGCCTTTTCAACTCACTACCTCTCAACTCCGATACACCCTGCATTCTCGTCACCCTAATCCCACAGCTTACACTTTACAGCATGGCAGAATTCCTTGAGCTCCAACCTCCCTTGCACTCGCGCACAAAAAGGGCTGCTTTCCTTCCTATCATGGTCGGTATCTCTTTAATCACCTCAGCCATTGGGGTGGGGTTTTCGGGAGGAGCCTTGGGTCACTCTCTATGGGCAGTTAGAGATCTCGACGCCAAACTTGAGGGAGCCCTGACATCCACTGCCGATTCCCTAGCCTCTCTCCAAAGACAGGTCACTTCGCTAGCTAAAGTCACCCTTCAAAACCGGCGGGCCCTAGATCTGCTTACAGCCGAGAAGGGCGGCACCTGCGTCTTCCTCCAGGAAGAGTGCTGCTATTACATCAACGAATCCGGCATTGTAGAAACTGACAACACCAAACTCACTGACCTTGCCTCCAGCCTCCACTCTGCTTCCAATTCCAACCCATTCTCTTCAATACTAACAAACCCCCTCCTCACCTGGCTCTGGCCCATTGCAGGCCCCATAATAGTCATTCTTCTCGTCTGTCTCTTCTTACCCTGTATAATAAAGTTCATCAAATCCCAAGTCGGAAAAATCTCTAATCAAGCTTTCAACCAGCTTTTACTCAGGAACTACCAGCTTCTGGCCACGGAAGACCCCTCACCCTCACGTGACCTCCTCACCACATGCTGAGATGGACCCCTCTCTCCGCTGGAAACTGTTCCTGGAAACAATGGCCGCAGACGCCTGGCTCCTGACACCCATATCCTCTTGGCATCATTGGAATCAACAGGTCCTCAACCTATGGTTACAGGGAACCTTCACTGATTTCCAACCTGAAGAAGTCCACATCTACTCATCCTTACTGTGGGGAGTCCTATCAACCCTTTCCTCCCAATCCTCAAACCCTCACTCCCTTCTCCGCCCCTGTTCAGCAGGAAGCAGTCAGAGAGAAAGCAACGTCCACAAACCCATAGAGGAGAAAGGGGGGAATGAAGGGTCCCCACCAGTAAGATGGCGAACTTCCGGCTTCTTTTCGGGGTCCTCGGTTCCCGCCGGCACCACCTGAAGCCCAATCACCTCTCGCCCCCCTCCCAATCCCAGCACCTAGCCAACAGCCACCAGCCCCGTAGAAGTAACACCACAATCACCCTATGCCCCATCCTATATAACCCAGCACCTTTCCCTAATAAAGCGGAACTCTCCGGTGAATTGCTGTTGTGTGTCGCTCCTTTCCTTTCAGGTCCTAGCCACAGCAATTAGACAAAACAAAGAAATACAAGGAACCCAGATTGGTAAAGAAGTTAAATTGTCACTATTTGCAGATGACATGATATTGTACATAAAAAACCCTAAAGACTCCATTCCAAAATTACTAGAACTAATATCAGAATTCAGCAAAGTTGTAGGATACAAAATTAACACACAGGAATCTGTGGCTTTCCTATACACTAACAATGAACTAATAGAGAGAGAAATCAGGAAAACAATTCCATTCACAATAGCATCAAAAAGAATAAAATACCTAGGAATAAACCTAACCAAGGAAGTGAAAGACCTATACCCTGAAAACTACAAGACACTCTTAAGAGAAATTAAAGAGGTCACTAACAAATGGAAACTCATCCCATGCACCTGGCTAGGAAGAATTAATATTGTCAAAATGGCCATCCTGCCCAAAACAATATACAAATTCGATGCAATCCCTATCAAATTACCAACAGCATTCTTCAATGAACTGGAAGAAATAGTTCAAAAATTCATATGGAAACACCAAAGACCCCGAATAGCGAAAGCAATCCTGAGGAGGAAGAATAAAGTGGGGGGATCTCGCTCCCCAACTTCAAGCTCTACTACAAAGCCACAGTAATCAAGACAATTTGGTACTGGCACAAGAACAGAGCCACAGACCAGTGGAACAGATTAGAGACTTCAGAAATTAACCCAAACATATATGGTCAATTAATATTTGATAAAGGAGCCATGGACATACAATGGCAAAATGACAGTCTCTTCAACAGATGGTGCTGGCAAAACTGGATAGCTACATGTAGGAGAATGAAACTGGACCATTGTCTAACCCCATATACAAAGGTAAACTCAAAATGGATCAAAGACCTGAATGTAAGTCATGAAACCATAAAATTCTTAGAAAAAAACATAGGCAAAAATCGCTTTGACATAAACATGAGTGACCTCTTCTTGAACATATCTCCCCAGCTAAGGGAAACAAAAGCAAAAATGAACAAATGGGACTATATCAAGCTGAAAAGCTTCTGTACAGCAAAGGACACCATGAATAGAACAAAAAGGTATCCTACAGTATGGGAGAATATATTAACAAATGACAGGTCCGATAAAGGGTTGACATTCAAAATATACAAAGAGCTTACGCACCTCAACAAACAAAAAGCAAATAATCCAATTAAAAATACATATATATATGCTAACTACTTACATAATATGTTAAATACTTAAAAAATGTTAACTATAAGGCATCAACATCTCAAAGACTTTTACTCGATTTTCTTATTCCCACAAAGTTACTTAAAATAATGTTTTTATAAGTTTGTAATCTTGCTCTTCTAACATATCTGTGAAAATCATACATACATGTAAGCCTAAAATATGCATATGTGCCTGCCTCAAAGCCACTAGCACAAAATTTCTAAATTGATTTTGCTCTTATCTCTTAACAATATTCACATCAAGAATAAACGTAGTACAAAACATAATGGTGAGTTTAGTATCTGCCTTAACATACATATTATGGTTAAGATTGAATAGCTGGAACATTTCTTGATACAAAAACTATACCAATTTATTAAGGGTCAAGTGTAAGACAAAAGGAATAAATAATAAGCATAAAACATACGCTTACTACATTTATATGCATTTCCTTAGGGTCAAAATGATTTTTTGAAGGCTAACTTAAGGATGAAATGCAATATTCAACAATAAATGAAACAATATATTCACTTTAATCATAATACAAAATGAAGACTAATGAACAGAAACATATTTTCGTATCACATAAATAAACTACAAAACTGCTGTTCTTTGTCTACTCTACCATCATGATCTATACAAACACTTATTTTAAAATGATCAGATTTGAAAAGACTAACCTTAATTCAGCAAATAAACTGTTTAAGCATATAGCTAAAAGTTTAAAGTTCTGTGCACACAGTACTATAATACAAAAGCAGGAACATACTTATACATCTTTAAGCACCTGGTAATCATATCTGTAAGACACATTCCTACATATCAACAGCTATACACAAATCAGACACTACAAAAGTCTGAATCTATAGAATACAACAATGAAAGAAACCGTGAAATTTTCCTTTCCACTGTCACTGAAAATCATTTACTTGTGTACTCTAAGTACTATTTATAAAATCTTTTCCCTTAAAACATTCCTTAATTCTGACAGTATTTTTAAAGAGGAGGAAAGTCCCAGAAATACTAAAAAATTATAATTAAATTATTGCTAAAACTTCAAGAAATATTTGCAAAGAACTGAAATACCAAAGAAAAAAATTAATAGGACAGTTCTTGGTGGTTTCTTACAAGCATTTTACAAAGCAAATAGTTTTACTGCCTGGTAATTTTGAGACAAATCAATAGACTGTAAAGTACTCTCTGCAGCTCTTAAGTCTTCATTTTGTGCCTTAACAAAAGCTGACACCCATTTGTAATGAGTCTTTTTATAGTTACACAGCTATTTTACATCTCTTCTGAAGACATATTAAACCTTTGGGTGCTCAATAAAACTGACCAATTAATTGACTCCATCATAAAAACCTGAGAAGCTATTCCAAAATATGTACATCAAACACCAAAGTCAAAGTTAATCACAAGTCTTTCCTACTTTACTAAGTTGAAAATTTTCTTCAAATGGGTCCTTTCCAAGGAAACTACAAAAGATGTACAAGTGAATTCTTAATACTGCCATTCAAGTTCACATAAAAGAAGGAATGATATAGCTTCAGAAATCACTGTGAGAGAACAGAGCGAGGGGGTTCAGAGAGCACAGAGAGCTCTGGGGTCACAGGGGACTCAGTCTGAATTCTTGCTTCACCTCTCAAAACTTTAGGACCTTGGGCAAGTTAATAAAACCTCTTTGAGTCTTAATTTCTATTATCAAATGGAAACACAAGGCTAAATTACAGGCTGTTGTGGGCACTAAAATAGATAACATATACAGACTGCTTAGTACAGTACTGAGGCCATTAATACTCAATAAATGACTGTAATTACTAAGATATGTTTAAGAACTTATTTTCAGTGTAATTTACTATTCAAATTCCAACTAATGTTGCAAATCAATAAAAGGAAAAGTATAAAGATTCAATAACAGATTTTTCTTTAATGCATTTAACTGATCATCCTTTCAATTCCTGCTCTCCTACTGCAGGTCATGACCCATTAGTGGGATGTGAAGCCATTTAGTGGATCTCAATCAGCATTTTTAAATAAAATAGAATAAAAATATAAGAATGCCTTGCAAAGGAAGTCTAAGCATTGATTCATGAATTTTTTTTAAAAACTTTTAAGTATTTTCATAATGTGTCTGTACACTGGATGGCTATATAAAACACATTTCCTACTGTACAAAAAAAAGTTTAAAAGCAACTACTTCATGCTGTAATAACAAGAATAAAAATAATTAACTGATCCTGAATGTTTAGTTTTTGCAAAACATTGCACAAAACTCATACATTATTTCATGCGATCCTCCCCAAAATCCTGTAAGATAGGTACTACTATTTCAACCATTTTACAGATGAGGAAACTGAGACTGAGAGAGATTAGGTCACTTGCAAAGGATGCAGTGCCAATAACTGCTAAATCCGGGGCTTGAATTTAGTTACCTTACTCCAGAACTTGCACGTTTAACCACTTCAGAAGGTACTAGGTTGTAACATATAACTTTTTCTTACATAAAAGCTATTCAAAAAGAAAACTTTCTCATAAGGCTTGACTTTCTGGGGGTTTAGCTTAGCTTAGAGAAGGCAGTATGATTCAGATATGAACGCTAGGTGTGAGATTCAGCTGCTGTCCCCTGGCATTGTTACTTCAGTGGCAAGCAGTGTTAGCAAATCATTAAAGCTCACCGTGTCTGGATTTCCTCACCTACACACAGGAATGACAGTATCTGCTCTGCGTCCCCACAGGTCACTGTGAGAAATTTATGTAGATATAACAAGTGAAATGTTTTACTTTGCTACTCAGTTATCTAAGATGATCATTAATACTGCTCAAAGGACCCCATGCTTTATAGAAACATATATCAAATATGATCAAATAAAGGAAGGCCACTAGAAAACTGTATGTGGAAACACTACACATTTCTTGACAAACAGTAGGCTTTCAGTAAATGCTCATAAACTGAAAAAAGTAAACCAATCTGATCTGTACGTATGTTTTATCCCTTTGTATTTTATTTTTCATTAAATCATTTTTTCCCTATTTATTGAACACCTACTAAATGCAGATTAGAAATGGGGACTATAAAAAAAGACTAAAAAACTGTTCCTTTGCCCTGAAGAATTCCCTAGTAATTTCAATTTTTTTCCAAAATTGTGTAAGAGAATTGTAAAATACAGCAATAATAATAATTTACATTTACTATAGTGCTTTATACTTTAGAAAGAACTATGTGGTAGCTTTTGTTTCTTGCACCAGTTGCCTAAGTTGTCAAGTCAGTATTATTTTCCTGACTCCAAATTACTGTTAAGTACTGCTAAGTCTTCAGAGTGAAAGTTTTTCAATGTCACAGGTGACTATAAAAATACGGTTTCGAAGAAAATACATTTTAATACGGGAAAGCTAGTGGCATGACTTTCTTCCTTCACATTTCTGAGCTGAAGTAATCTACAGTGCTACTGCATTACCTACGTTAAGATGCATTTCCAAAATGTTTCTTTTAAATACCTGCCTTTTATCTCTTTTCTTACAGGCAATTTTGTTTAATATATTGACCTAGGATTCAGTTTTCCCATAGAATAAAAGAGGTAGTAGTGAAGGTGTGTTCCCTTTGTTCACTTTTCAAAATTACCGAAAATTGATTGTTGTATTCAGAGTCTTGAGTCACACAGAAAGCCAATAAATTGTAACCCATATTATATATAATTCAACAACTACAGGTGATTTTTGCAGGTGAACGTTGATTTCATAATGAACTGAAAATTTGCTCCTGGCTATTTACCAAGAACCTTTTACTACAATTGCCTTATCCTTTGTATTCTAACCACTCCCTCTCGATCACCAACCCCCGCAACAGACTCACACTCCCTCACTGACACCAGATCAGTTTCCGGGCCATTATTTGTAAAACCATATTAAAATTTCACAACACATGGTCGTAGTTACTAGGTTTTCTACCCTCCACCACCACCTCCACCCACTGAATTAATGTGCCTATATATATGCATACATTTTATATTGGACATCCAATATAAAATGTAACGCCTGACTTCTGTTTACTAATAACCATGAAAAAAAGCCATACTCTACCTACCGTATCCGTAGGGTGAGGAGGTCCAATCTCGCCACTACAGAGCTCTGCAAAAAAAAGACGGTTATAGGAGCAGGAAAATCATCGCAAGAGCCCCTGGGAGAAGATAGAGAAAACACATTTTACACCACTGCCAGTGTGTGGTCTCCCGACTCCAGCCCCTGGTAAACAGGCAGAACCTTTGTCTTGCCTCAGCCATCGAAGTGGTGGCTCATCAGAATCGGGTCAACAAGAGTTTGTGCGAAATGGCTTGGCAGAGGTTAAACAAAGCGCTGCAGCCCCGGGGCGGGGGGCGGGGCTGAGCCCGTCGGCGTCCGAGATCCCCGACGTTGAGGTCTCGCGCAGACCCCCGCCGCGGCCGGGGCGCGCTTAGGAGAGGGGATTTCAGGGCCCCACGCTCCCGGCAAGTTCGCGGGGCTCAGCCCACCCACAGTTGCCTTGCGGGAACCCCTAGCAGCGCCGCCCCGCGCCGGGTCCTCAGCGCGGGCCGGCAGGGCACACTGCCGGGCGCACGCCCCCAGGGCCAGGGCAAGGTCGGGAATCCCGGGCGCCGCGGTGATGCCCGCCCGCTGCCCCCATTGTCTGTCCCCGGCCGCGGGCCGGCAGGCGCTCACCTGAGGCCCCGCCCGGAGCCGCGGCGGGCAGAGCGGCTGACGGCGACGGGCGGTCCCGCGCGGGCGGCGGGCGCGAGACAGCCCGCGACTGCCCCGAGCACCAGCAGCCTCCGCAGCAGCGCCAGCCGGGAACCCGCCTCTCAGGCGGCCGAGGCCTCCATTGCTCTACCCGCCGCCGCCACCGCGCGGCACTGCGCGCCCGGGCCCGCGCGGCGAGGTCACGTGCTGCGCCGGCGCCCCGAGCGCTCGGACCCGCGCCGCGGCCCCGCCCGGCTGCGCCCGGGGACTGCCTGGCCTGCGGCACCCCGGGGTCCTCTCGCGCGCTCCGGACAACCCCCTCCCTGCGGGTGCCCAGGAACCCGAAGCACACGGAGGGGCTTGGGGTGGGTCAGTGCCCTTCCCACCACTGCGGGGCACGGCCGGCCCGAGGGACTGAGCGCGTGGGGTCTGAGCTTCCTGGGGTAGGCTCGCAAGGGGGGTGAGGGCCGGGGACCATTAGTCATCACCCCACGGGATGCAAATCCGGCCCCTGATACCTAGATGAGCTAGATGCCAGAGAGAGCGCCCTGGACACCTGTGGGAGTTGCACTTTGCAGAGCCCCAGCAGTGAGACATGGCCCTGGGACTCCTGAAAGTTCAACAAGCCTGTGGAAAAAGGCTCGCAGTTGCTCTGCTGAGCCGTACGTAGTACATCAAAACAGAGTGACATTGACGTTGGGCATTATTGTCCCCAGCCATATGAAATTAAATACTTTAATATTTTAAGGAAAATATTTGTCCTTTCTTTTTGTGACTTACCTGGAAACACTGAGACTTTTTCTCCGTACTTTTTGCTGTGACTATTTTGATGGAACTTGGAAATCAGTTTCTGGTGACGTTTCCATTCACTTTGCATGCGAAGATGTAAAAACAATAATTTAGCATCTTTATTAATCAGGAAATTGAAAACGAAGCATAAACATCCTCTGTGATAAAAGATGCAGAAGATTAAAGGTAATCCTAAAAGATGACCTGTTGAACCAGATGTTCCCATTCCAAAAACAGGATTAATAATTTTAATGCAGGTGCATGACTTAAAAGGAACAACTTTGATACTGGGCGAATCTAGTATGTATTCCCTTATCTATCTGAGCTTTTTTCCAGATAAACCTTTAATTCACTATACCATGAAATATGGTTGTGTGTTTTTGTGAATATATATTTCATTCATTTGTTCACGGCTTATATGTTCTAAATGATGTCTCCTTTTTTCCAAATAAGCATAATGGTATGTTTTATAAAAGGGTTGAGCAAGTTATTTTTTATTTGATCTAGAATAGAAGCCCAAAGTTAAATCTGTTTAGAGCATAAAACAGGTTTTTTTCTTGACATAGTCTTGCTAACTACATGAAAACATACTCTATAAAAATTCAAACTTACATAAATCAAGTGTAGGTGTACTGTCGTTTTTAATTTTGCAGAGCAAGGTACCCCAAAGTATATGCCCTTAAAATACTGAAAGAGTTCTAGAGAATTTATCCTCATATTACAGCTTTAAACAGGACTTTGTGTTTCATGGGCCTCAAATACCAGAAGCTATCAAGCACCCCTTCTGCTAGGTGCTATTTTTTTCCCCTCACTTTTCAAACACATTGGTTCATGGTTACGATATAGAAGACTATAATAACATCAAAGCAGGTGTCAGTCCACTATTCACTTTTAAAATACCTTAACTGTCTTTCAGTTAAGATACAGATTTTCAGAGATCATAATACAATATAAAAGATGCAGAACATTAGGATTTTTTGAGATATTTAACCATTTAAATATCTTAGGAAGGATGTGAGAAAGAAATTACATAGTTAAGCCAGTAGTTCTCAACTGTGGTATTTTTGTCCTTGAGGAGACATTTTGGTTGTTACAACTCGTTGTCAGGCACTACAGTTGGCATCTGGTGGGTAGAAGCCAGAGATGCTGCTACATCCTGCGATGCCCAGGACAACCCCCACCACCAAGGATCATGTAGCCCAAAATGTCAGTGATGCCAAGACTGAGAAACCCCGAAGTAGACCCATGGACTTCCAAAGCTCTTGATTCTGTACCCACCATGTCTGCTTATCATCCCTTTCCCTGTGTATTTGCACAGAATTTTCTTAGTGCTCAGGAAAGGAGTATAATAGTAGAATCTTTCTACTGGGAAGAGAGACTAATAACTGAGAGGGATAAAAAGTAATTGCATAAACAAAAGTCATGTAGATAATAAAGAAAAAAAAGAAAAAAGCTAAAATCATAGAAATATTGTGGTGTGGGAAATATCTTAACTGTTCCTTGCAACTTCTTCAGAACTTTGTTGGGTCTTCCCAACAGCCTTGACTTCAAAAGTGAAAGAACCAAAATAATACCACCATTTTGAAAGTTTCCACTAGTCAGGAGTAAGGTTAGTAATTCCTCCTGTGCTGCTGTGAACATTCAGAGTTCAAAGTGAGTGAGGTGCTTATAAACGTCTCAGCAAGCAGGAAGTAGGGTTATAATCAGAACACTTACCCTATCCCTAGTCCTGACTTTTTCTCCCTATGCTTGGGTCTGGGGTAATTCACTTCAGACATTTCCTCAAATCTGTAAAATAGGGTTAACTGTTAGATCTCACATATCTTTCATCTAAATTACAAACTTATGATGGTGTCTAAAAATAAAGTAATACTAGGCAAATGTTAACAAAAAGAAAGCATATGGGGCAACTTGATATCCATAAGCAAAAGAATGAAACAGGAGAAAAAAACAGAATGAAACTGGACCACTACCTCATACCATATACAAAAACTAATTCAAATGGATCATAGACTTAAACACAAGAGAACTATAAATGAACTCTTAGAAGTAAATATAGGCATAAACCTTCACATAATTTCTTAGATATGGTACCAAAGGCACCATGAAGAAAAAAAATAAATAAAATTAGATTACATCAAAATAAAAAACTTCTGTTCTGCAAATGATACCATCAGGAGAGTGAAAACATGACCCACGGGATGGGGAAATGCACCAGCAAATCATATACCTGCTAAGAGATTTGTACACAGAACATAGAAAGAACTTGTACAACTCAATAATTAAAAAGACAAATAATCCCAATTTTAAAATGAGCAAAGGTATCTCAACAGACATTACTTCAACAAAGATATACAAATGACCAATAAGCAAATGAAAAGATACTCAACACCATTGACCATCAGGGAAATCACGTCAAATCACAATGACACTTTATACCGACTAAGATAGCAAACATTAAAAACAGATAGATAATAACAAGTGTTGGTGAGGATTTAGAAAAATTTTGAAAAAACCCTCATACATTGCTGGTAGTAATGGAAAATGGTGCAGCCACTTTGGAAAACAGTTCCTGAAGATATTAAATATGGAGTTACCATATGACCCAGAAATTCCACCCAAGAGAAATGGAAACATATATCCACATAGAACATGTATAGGAATGCTTATAGTTACATTATTTATAATGGCAAAAAGGTAGAAATAATCCAAATGTCATCAATTGACAAATGGATTAAACAAAATGTAGTCTTATCCATACAGTGGAATATTATTTGTCAATAAAAAGGAATGAATTGCAGATGACATGATATTGTACATAAAAAACCCTGAAGAATCCACTCCAAAACTACTAGATCTAATATCTGAATTCAGCAAAGTTGCAGGATACAAAATTAATAAATACACAGAAATCCGTTGCATTCCTATACACTAACAATGAACAAGCAGAAAGAGGAATCAGGAAAACAATTCCATTCATAATTGCATCAAAAATATTTAAATAGCTAGGAATAAACCTAACAAAGGAAGTGAAAGACCTATACTCTGAAAACTATAAGACACTCATGAGAGAAATTAAAGAAGATACCAATAAATGGAAACACATCCAATGCTCATGGAGAGGAAGAATTAATATTGTCAAAATGGCCATCCTGCCTAAAGCAATCAACAGAGTCAATGCAATCCCTATCAAAATACCAACAGCATTCTTCAATGAACTAGAGCAAATAGTTCTAAAACTCATATGGAACCAAAGCAATCCTGAGAAGGAAGAACAAAGCTGGGAGGATCACAGTCCTTAACTTCAAGCCCTAGAACAAAGCCACAGTAATTAAGACAATTTGGTACTGGCACAAGAACAGAATCATAGACCAATGGAACAGAATAGAGAGCCCTGATATAAACCCAACCATATATGTTAATTAATATATGATAAAGGGGCCATCGACATACAATGGGGAAATAGCAGTCTCTTCAACAACTGGTGTTGGCAAAACTGGACAGCTACATGCAAGAGAATGAAACTGGATTATTGTCTAGCCCTAAACACAAAAGTAAACTTGAAATGGATTAAAGACCTGAATGTAAGTCATGAAAGCATAAAACTCTTAGAAGACAACATAGGCAAAAATCTCCTGAATATAAACATGAGCAACTTTTCCTGAACACATCTCCTTGAGCAAGGGAAACAAAAGCGTAAATGAACACATGGGACTACATCGAACTAAAAAGCTTCTGTATAGCAAAGGACACCATCAGTAGAATAAAAAGACATAGTTTTTGAGAATATATTTTGTAAACAACATATCCAACAAGGGGTTAACATCCAAAATATATAAAGAACTCACACCCCTCAACAACCAAAAAGCAAATAACCCGACTAAAAAATGGGTGGAGAATATGAACAGACAATTCTCCAAAGACGAAATTTAGATGGTCAAAGGCACATGAAAAGATGCTCCACATCACTAATTATCAGGGAAATGCAAATTAAAACCACAATGAGATATCACCTCACACCAGTTAGGATGGCCAATATTGAAAAGACTAATAACAGCAAATGCTGGCAAGGATGCAGAAAAAGGGGAACCTCCTACACTGCTGGTGGGAATATAAGCTAGTTCAACCATTGTGGAAAGCAATATGGAGATTCCTCAAAAAACTAAAACTTGAAATACCATTTGACCCAGGAATTCCATTTCTAGGAATTTACCCAAAGAATACAAATTCTCAGATTCAAAAAGACATATGCACCCCTATGTTTATTGCAGCACTATTTACAGTACCCAAGGTATGGAAGCTACCTAAGTGTCCATCATTTGATGAATGGGTAAAGAAGATGTGGGACATATACATAATGGAATACTATTCAGCCATAAGAAAGAAACAAATCCTACCATTTGCAGCAACATGGATGGAGCTGGAGTATATTATGCTCAGTGAAATAAGCCAGGCAGAAAAAGACAAGTATCAAATGATTTCCCTCATTTGTGGAGTATAACAATGAAGCAAAACTGAAGGAACAAAACAGCAGCAGACTCACAGACTCCAAGAAGGGACTAGCAGCTACCAGGGGAGGGGTGGGAGTGGGTGGGTGGGGAGGGAGGGAGAAGGGGATTGAGGGGTATTATGATTGGCAGACATGGTGTTGGGGGGTGTCATGAGGAAGACAGTGTAGCACAGAGAAGGCAAATAGTAACTCTATGGCATTTTACTACACTGATGGGCAGTGACTGCAATGGGGTATGGTGAGGGACTTGATATTATGGGTGAATGTAATAACCACATTGTTTTTCATGTGAAACCTTCATAAGAGTGTATATCAATAATACCTTAATAAAAAAAAGGAATGAAATATTGACACATGCTACCACATGGATGAACCTTGAAAATGTTGTGTTAAGTGAACTAGGCCAGACACAAAAGACCCCATATTGTATCATTCCATTTATGTCAAGTGTCCAGACAGGCAAATCTATGGAGGCAGTAGTAGACTCATGGTTAGGGGGAGGGGAGTTGGGAGGAAAATGGAGAATGAGTCTTAATGGTTATGAGGGTTCTTGGGATGATGAAAATGTTCTAAAATTCATTGAGGTAATGGTTGCATAATTCTGTGAAAATACTAAAAATTACCAAATCACTGAATTTAAATGGGTGAATTGTATAGAGATATATGAATTTTATCTCAATAAAGCTGTTAAAAAGAGAAAAAGCCTAAGTAGCAATATTAAAATCTGATAAAAGAGATTTGAAGATAAAAAGTATCAAGTGCTAAAAGGTTCAAGCCAACTATAAAATATTTAACAGTCCTGAAACTACCTATCTAGCAATTGAGTTTTTGAATTATTTAAGCCAAAAACTGAAATAAAAGGGAAAACTAAAAATCTGCTGTCACAGTGGACTACTTTTATACTTTTCTTAGAAATTGACATATCACAAAGACAAGGTAACTATGTCTATGTAGAGGATTAACAAGCTTAATCTAAAAGATATAAAGAAATGTGTACCCAACAAACAGAAAATATCCATTCTATACAAAACCATTTGGAACAGTCATAAAAATTAACCAAGTTTTAGGCTTTAAAAAAACTCAATAAATTTCAAAAACCAAAATCCATGCATACTACATTCTTTGATCAAAATTCAATAAGTTAGAAATTTGTAACAAAATCCTAAGTGAAAAAACTTAAATTCCTTTTAAATAACTGTTAAAATAGGGTGACAATACCTTTCAATACACCCAGACACAGTCCTGGCTTACACCTGTTGTCCTGACATTTTGTATATATATATCCCAGTTTGGATAATAGATTACATAGTGTGGCCCCAGTTAAGGAATAATGCAGAACTCAAGTTGGAATCTTTTCAGAAACAACAAAAAGCAATGACAAAAAACCCATGGGTGGACAGCTCAAGGTTCTGAAGAGAAATTTTGTAGCCTTAATGCATACATTAGAAAATAAGAAAGAATAAAAATAAGCTTAAGTACATGACTCAAGAATGAAAATAAATAAAAACAGAGAAGTAGAAAGAAGGGATGAAATAGAAGTTAATGCAATAGAAAACAAATAATTTTTTATTTTTTTATCAGCAGATTTTATCAACAAAATAAGTTGATTCTTAGGGAAAAAACTTGGCCAATCTCTGGTCAATCAGTGAAGAGACACAAAAAATAAACAGTTCACAAGAAAAGAGAAATGACTTAGGTGTGGATTTTTTTAAATCTCAAGGAAATAGAGTGCCCAGAAAAACTGACATCAAGGGGAAAAAATCTCAACACATCAGTACCTTTTAGAAGAAATTGAAAAGGCGGTCAAATGATTTCCTCTAAAAAAGACAACTACCAAGGTGATTTCATAAATTAGCTCTAACAAACTTTCAAGGCCCTAACAATTCCCGTGTAATGTAAAGTGCTCCAGAGCATGATAAAAGGGAAATTTCACAACTCATTCTAGGAGGCTAGGATAAGAACAGCATCAAAGCTAGACAATGCTGTTTTCATCCAAAAAGATGGCCATGGCCCAGTCCCACCTATGAGCACAGATAAAAAAATCTGAATAAAATACTAGAAAGTCAAAACCAGCAGTACATTAAGATAATGCTACAGTGCTGGAAATTGTAATGGTAATAATTGTACAAGGTTGTGAATGTATTTAACGCTACTGAATTGTAAACTTAACTATTAAAATGGTAAATTTTACATATATTTCACAATAAAAAAGTTAATGTTACAATTATTGGGAGACAATTCTCCATGGAGCTCTTAATTTCTGCATATCTTTTTAGAAGTGGCCCTGACAATTTTTTTTCTGGACTATCTTTTCAAGGATGTTTGTGTAGCTTTGGAAGATAGAGATAGTGTTATCTCAGGGCAGGGGGCAGATTTGTTTGCTGTCCAATATAAAGAAGATAATGACTCTCTCCAAGGCAAAGGTTGGATAGGTTGCTTAAAGTCCTTTACTGAAGACCAAGGTTGCCTAAACTGTGGTTCCTTAAGCTGTGATGTAAACCCACTGCATACGCAGCATCCATCCAGGCTTATCTGTGGAATTTAGGACATGAGGAACTGGTGCGAAACTCAGGCTGCCTGTAGGGTGTGCAGGAATAAAGAGCTTTGTCTTGAATGCAAAAGTCTCACATCTTCTGCCGGTACTTATGAACCTCTGGCAAGCTTACTTGATAGGTTGCCATAGGGCAAAATTTAAGGCCAGTTACAGTTCTTCACAGTCTGAGCCACAAGGATAGACTACTACATGGCTGTCTGGAAGAGAAAGGATGAGGTTAGGGGATAAGAGAAGATGGCACAGGGGGTGCTCTCACACAACTGTTGGGTGGTGTGGAGGAAATGGGGATCCTGGACTGTCCCACCTGTTCATGAATGCTTAGAGACTGAGCAATGAGAGGTGGGACTGAAGCAAGCTGTGTGCGTGGTGTTCTCCTCAGGTGTGGTAAGAAAGAGCTGTCATGGCAATGGGTTGCAGGCCTTGGGGCCCCATCAAAAGACAGTCTGACTAGAGCTATTGAGCCAGGGGATCTGCAAAGTTGAAATAAATGGCATCAGCAGTAAGGACACAGAATTTTGGTTCTGTTTAGTTGAGCTGGGGTCACCATTAGTCACTTGAAATTAAAAGTCAATGCAAAGCTTTGGTTGCTGGAGAAAAGCTACTCTTCCTTCTATACCCTCTGATCTCTCCCTCCTCCTTCCTGACCTCAGGAAAGTCGTGCTACTTTAAGGAACCAAATGATTGGGCCAAGGTCTCCTTGTGGCCAAGGAGGACTGAAGGCCATAGACACACTATACAAATATACTGAGAAAATTTAGGGAGCAGAGAGACTCACATTTCCATGGCTTTCTTGGATACAGGAACCCAAGTCACCATTCTGCCTAGCCTGATGGTGCTCAGATTCAAGTGATGGAGTTTGGAGAGGCTTCTGAATGGGGAAGATAAGCTAATTTGAGTTTATGGATGGGCTCTTTTGGACTAATTCAATGCACTGCTGTGGCTTGTACATGTGAATGAATAGTAGTAATTGATGTGTTACATGCTTATACTCCCATCCCCTAAGTGTCAGAAGGGATTACCCCAAACAGGGAAGAGCAGAAAGTGCAGACATGCTGGTGGGCCTAACTTCCGGCCATTTGGCACTAGCAGATGAGCCGGGATTGAGCACATGTGCCTCTGCCCTCTGATTTCAAAGCTCTCACTCTGTAGATGATATCCTGTTGGTTGGCAAGTCAAAAGCCTCCATCTCGAGGCTCCTGACTATCACACCTACACCCAACAAACTTCAGAGGCCGGCTTGCCAAGTGAAGTTTCTTGGGACTGTATGGGCAGATTCCCAGTGCTGAATGCCTCCAGCACCCCAGGAAAAAGTGTTAAATCTCTAGGCATCCCCACTCCCCAAAATTGGTTTCAGCTCCTTGGTGGACTTTTGGGAACTGGAGACAACAGGTGCCGCACTTGGACATTCTGTTTGGTCCTTTATATCAGCTAAACCACAACTCAGCATTCTTTGAGAGAGGCCCAAACCGAGAACAATGAATGCTCCCTTTGTCCCCTACAAAGAGCCTGCACTGCAGCCTGGCAAAGTCATATGGTCTGCCTGATTCAAGAAACTGCAGTGGCCGGCAGTCTAACCTGATGCTGTGTCATCCCTGCCCACATGCTATGAAACAGACAAACTCAGGTGCATATGGGCCACTTTTGAACCATTTGCCCTTGAACCACAATGACATCAATGGCAGCTCCCAAACATGGACTCTGTCCTGTACGTGTACAAACACACAGACAAGCAAAACCTTTTAAAAACCTGGTTGATACAAATTCATATGCTTCTCCTGACTTGCCTTACAGCTTTGGGTTCTGCAATGGATGCCTATCTAAGCTGTAAGTACTCAGTGATATTGCCCATATTTCTTAACCAAATCAATTTCATGATGATCCAAATCAACAAATCCCAAACAGGAGTAACTTGTGAGCCTTAGGTCTATCTGTATGTGGAGGAGAGATACCACAGGCCATCTCTCCATTGTGGATGGGGGTTGCTTTTTGGCTTATCTACTGCCCCACTGGCAAGTTACCAGAGAGTAGCAGGCCAGTCTAAATAAGTGCATGAGCCATAATGGATAACAGATGACTTTAGACTACATCCTAGATATCTAAAACAGCACCTACCTGTTCTGCATGACAGTTACTCAGTTGGCTGGGTCAGGGATCCTGGGAGGCATGACTGAGGTAAGCACTGATGGTTAACTTCTTCCTGCTGCTTAGAATCTCATTAATATTAGCCTTAAATTGCTGTATGAGACAAACTGAACAAATCTGGTCTCAGCCTCTGTTGGTCAGAGTAAGTAGGGTGGCAGATGGAGTGGCATACTTACAGGAACACTCAAGTTTGGCCAAGAATGTAGAGTCAAAGGGTGGATTATCCTTGGGAGAGGCAATTTGCCATGGACCCTGAGCACTCTTGTACATTATTGTCATGGGTAGACTAATAATGAAAGGCCCTGATGAATCTTTACCTAGGCCATTTCTCAGCATTGTTTTTGCAATGAGCACCCTGAGGGATGAGGCGATGTTTTCCTTCGGGGACAAAGAGCAGGCTTACTTATTGCTTGCTATGAAAGAGATGGATTCCCTAAGCTCAGTGATCCTAGGCTGTGACATGAACCTCTGCAGGCGTAGTATTAATCTGGGCCCTTCCACCCTGACCTCGTGGGGCTTGGGGGTGGGCAAGGAGAACCAACACAAATAGGATGCTTATGCTGCTTATGGTACCGTGAGAAATAAAAGCCTTTGCCTCTGACCCAGGAATCTCCTGTTTTCTGCCAGCATCTAGGTTCATTTACTAGCTTGGAACTAAGGTGAAATAAAATCCAGACCCTTATATTTAACTGCACTTCAATTTCTTTAACACAGACTGTTCTAGTTGAGTTCTACATTATTTCTTGGAGGAAATTTCAGCATTTCCTATTTTTTGGAATTTATGTGTTAACTTAGATTAGCATATGATCATTCTTCATACTTTTTTCTTGATATCTGACAGATGTGTAATTATTTCCCTCTTCTTTGTTTTGAATTTTATATATTTTTTATTGATAAGCCTTGATAAATGGGGGTTACTGTTACTTTTTCCAAATCTCTTGAGTTAAGTTCTCACTCATTTGTTAACAGTTTTATTTCTTGATTAGCATAAAGTTATAGGTTTTCCTCTAATACTCCTAGATTTTAATATATAATTTTGATTCCAGAGGATTTATTATCACAATTATTGCTCTGAATTATTTCATTCTCTTTATGATTTTCATTTTATCAGAAGGTAATTTAGGAAGAAATTTTTTAGTTTTCAAACACATTGAAGTTTTTGTTCTTTTATATTATTTTCTAATATGCATTATGGTTAGAGAAATGATTTATATAACAATCCTTTTAAATTTGAGGCTACCTTCAAGGGCTAATACATGATCTATATTTTAAATCTAAGAGATGTACTTGAAAAAGTGTGTCTTCTCAGTATGCTGGGTCTAGGGTTTTTTTTTACATGTGTATGAATATATACAGCTAGGTATTTGTGATGGCTGTATCTTCTTGTTCTTAGCATTTTTCTTCTTGTTCATGTTCACCCAGTACATTAACATCATGTTTTTCTTTTTTCCCCTAAAATTCTACATGGTCAGATAAGATTATTACTCCAGCTTTCTTTTGGTTTCCAATTGCCTGATGAATCCTTTTCCTTCCTTTTCCTTTCAAACTATGCCTTTTTAAGTCTCTCTTGTAGCTGATATATATATATATATATATATATATATATATCTAAATCCAGTCTTTTAATTGGTGAATTTATCCACTTATATTTATTGTGTCTGCACTTACATATGGATTTATTTCTGCCATTGTTTCATATTTCTGTTACATGTTAATTTTCTTTTTTTCTCTTTTCTTGCTTTATGCCAAAGAGATCAAGTTTTCTTCTGTTAAATGTAATGTTATATCACTTTAAAAATTATCTAAAAGTGACTTCTCCATTACTAGTTGTATGTCTATGGACAAGTCTTGCCTGTGCCCTCACCTGTAAGACAAGATTGAAGGATAATATGGTTGTTGTAGAATTAAAGGAGGTAATTTATGTGAAACAGAGTAAGTGCCTGGTAAGAATAAAGTTTTCTATATAAGTGTTTATTGCTATATCATTATGATAGTTGCTCTTAAGAGTCATATTTATGTTATTTGTCCCTGTTGATTTCTGAAACATCATATTTGTATTTTCTCCCAAAAGACAAGTATTTTACCTCTTCTCATGTTCATTTTCTTCCCCACCATCCAGCATGGTATTATCCAGTTTCTATAATTTTTGGACTGAATTGTTATGGATCTGCTTTCTTCTATTTTTCATTTTTTGTTCCTCTCCCTTTTATTAGTACAATAGATTTTACTAAGTTAGCTATTTGGTTATCTTTAATTAACATATCTATTGCATCATCTCCTATACTTCTCGGTGTTACTTCCTCCAAGTGATTTCAGTGTGGATCTTCACTTGACAAACCTGAGACTTGTATGCATAAGAACACTTTCATTACACCTTCAGGACAGCTAGTCATACAATAATTAAGCTCAAAATTCTTTTTTCATTATTCTAAAAATACTATGATACTCGTTTCTAGTGTGACTTTTGAGAAGGATGATGCTTTTTTTGGATTGCTGTAACAATTTACCATAAGCTGGGTAGCTTATAAACAATAGAAATTTTTCTTACAATTCTGTAGGATAGAAGTGCAAGATGAGGGTGCCAGCAGGGTCAGGGTCTTCTGGGTTGCAGACTGCCAACTTCTACTATACCCTAACATGGCAGAGAGGGCAAGAAAGCTCTCTGGGGTTCCTATTGCAAAGCACTAATAGCATTCATGAGGCTTCCACCCTCATGATATAATTACCTCCCAAAGCCCAGCCTCCTAATCATCACATTGGGAAATGGGGTTTCCACAAAGGAATTTGGGGGGAACACATTCAGTCCATAATAGATAGAAATCTGATCTTTGTTCCTTTTTTAGGTGACCTGTTTTCTGAAATTTTTATTTCTTTACTTTAATATTGTGTCTAAATGTAAATTTCTTCTCTCCCACTTGGCTTTCTCCAAGCCCTTTAAATGAATACCTCAGACTGTATCCTTCCACCATTTGGGGACTGCTTTCCATTATTTCTTAAAATATTTCTTGCATTCCTAATATTTCTCTCTTCTCAGGCTCATTATTAATTGGAAGATAGCACATGTCCTCCATAATGCTTTTCTGTTTAACCTTTTTCTGTTGCCTTCTGCAAGAAGTCCTCAATCTTATCTTCAAATTCACTATTTTATTTTTTTTACAATCTTGTATTAGATTGATTAGTACAATCAAGTATACAACGCAGTGGTCACCAGTTACCCACATTATTAAATCCTCACCCTAACTAGTGCAGTTACTGTCTATCAACACAGAAAAATGTACAGAATCATTGGCTATTTTCTCCATGCTCTATATCATCCCCGTGACCAACATACATTATGATTGAGGATTTTTGTGCTCCATTTTCCACCTCACCCTCATAACTCACCCATCCCAAACCCTCCACTAAGGTATCTACCAGTCACTTCTCAGTGTCTGTGAGTTTACTGCTATTTTATTCATTCTTTTGTCTTTATATTCCACATAAAAGTGAAATCATATGGTATCTGCCTTTCTCTGCCTGGCTTATTTCACTCAGCACAGTACACTCTAGGTCCATTCAAGATGCAAATGGCAGAATTTCTTTCTTTTATTATGGCAGAATACTATCCTATTGTGCATATGCACTATCTCTTCTTTACCCATTCATCTACTGATGGACACTCACTTGCTTCCATATCTTGGCTGCTGTAAATAATGTGGCAATAAAAACAGGGGTACATATATCTTTTTGAATTGGGAATTTTGTTTTTTTCAGGTGTGGAATTACTATGTTGAATGGTATTTCTATTTTTAGTTTTTTGAGGAATCTCCATACTGCTTTCCTCAGTGGCTGCACAAATTTACATTCCCACTAACAGTGTAGAAGGGTTCCCTTTTCTCCATATTATCACCAACACTTGTTATTTCTTGTCTTTTTGAACAGTGGCCATTCTGAATAGTGTGAGGTGATAGCTCATTATGGTTTTGATTTGCATTTTTCTGATGATAAGTGATGTGAAGCATCTTTTCATGTGCCTGTTGCCATCTCTATTTCTTCTTTGGAAAAATGTCTGTACAGGTCCTCTGCCCATTTTAAAATCAATTTATATGTTTTTTTTAAAGTGTTGAGTTGTATGAGTTCTTTATATATTTTGGATGTTAACCTCTTATCAGATAAATTGTTTATGAATATATTCTCCCATACTGTAGGATGCCCTTTTGTTCTGCTGATGATGTCCTTTGCTGGTATCCAGAAGCTTTGTAGTAGTTGGCTGTAATACCACTTGTTCATGTTCTATTTTGTTTCCCTTGCCAGGGCAGATATGTCCAGAAAAAAATTGCTTATGCTTATGTTTAACAGATTTTTGCCTATGTTTGCTGCTAACAGTTTTATGGTTTTGTGTCTTACATTTAGGTTTTTAATCCATTTTGAGTTTACTTTTGTGTATGGAGTTAGACATTAATCCAGTTTCATTCTCTTGCACATAGCTATCCAGTTTTCCCAACACCATTGAAGAGACTGTCTTTTTCTATTGTGTATTTATGGTTCCCTTATCATATATTTAGTTGACCATATATGAATGGGTTCATATTTGGGCTTTCTATTCTATTCCATTGATCTATGGGTCTCCTCTTCTGCCAGGATCATACTGTTTTGATTACTGTAGCTGTTTACTATATCTTGAAGTCAGGGAATATAATACCCTCAGCTTCGTTCTTCTTTCTGGGGATTGCTTTGACTATTTGAGGTCTTTTGTGGTTCCACAGGAATTTTAGGATTATTTGCTCTAGGTCATTGAAGAATACTGTTTGTATTTTGATAGGGACTGCATTGAATCTGTAAATTGCTTTGGACAAGATGGTCATTTTGAGAATATAGATACTTCCTATCCATGAGCATGGGATAGATTCCATTTATTTGTGTCTTCTTTAATTTCTCTCATGAGTGTCTTACAGTTTTCAGACTACAGGTCTTTCACCTCCTTGCTTATGTTTATTCCTAGGTATTTTATTCTTTTTGATGCAATTGTAAAAGGAGTTGTTTTCCTGGTTTCTCTTTCTGCTAATCCATTGTTAGTACATAAGAATGCAACATATTTCTGTATACTGATTTTGTAATCTGTAATTGTGCTGAATCCAGTTATTAGTTCTAACAGTTTTTTAGAGGAGTCTTTAGGGTTTTCTATATAGTATAAGGTCATCTGCAAATAGTGAGTTTTACTTCTTCCTTATCAATTTGGATGCCTTTATCTCTATCTTGGGTGACTTTAATGGCCAGGAACTCCAGTACCATGTTGAATAAAAGTGGTGAGAGTGGACATCCTGGTCTTGTTCCTGATCTTGGAGGAAAAGCTTTCAGCTTTTTGCCATTGAGTATGATGTTCACTGTGGGTTTGTTGTGTATGGTCTTTTTTATGATGAGGTGTGTTATCTTTATATCCATTTTGTTGAAAGTTTTTATCATGAATGGATTTTGAATCCTGTCAAATGTTTTTTCAGCATTTTGTTGAGATGATCATATGGTTTTTATCCTTTCTGTTCATGTGGTGTATTACATTGATTGATTTACAGATAGTGTACCATCCTGCATTGCTGGAATAAATCCCACTTGGTCATGATGTATGATCTTTTTGAGGTATTTTTATATTTGGTTTGCTAATATTTTGTTGAAGATTTTGCATCTATGTTCATCAGGGATATTGGTCTATACTTTCATTTTTTGTACTGCCTTTGTCTGGTTTTGGTTATTATAGAGTGATGCTAGCTTCACAGAATGAGTTTGGAAAGTATTCCCTCCTCTCCTACTGTTTGGAATTCTTTAAGAAAGGTATCAGCTCTCCTTTAAATGTTTGGTAGAATTCAGCTGTAAACCATCTGTACCTGAACTTTTGTTTGTTGAGAGTTTGATTATCAGTTCAATTTCATTATTGGTAATTGGTCTGTTCAGATCTTCTGTATCTTTCTGGGTCTATCTTGGAAGACTGTACTTTTCAAGGAATTTGTCCATTTCTCTAAAGTTGTCCAGTTTATTGGCATATAGTTTTTTGTAGAATTCTTAATAATTCTTTGTATTTCTGAGGTGTCAGTTGTAACTACTTTTTCATTTCTGATTTTGTTATCTGTGTCCTCTTTTTTTCTTCATTAGTCCAGCTAGGAGTTCATCTATTTTCTTCATTTTCTCAAAGAACAAGCTCTTGTTTCATTGATTTTTTTCCTATTGTTTTCATCTCTACTTACTTCTGCTCTGATCTTTATTATGTCCCTCCTACTAAATTTAGGTTTCATTTGTTCCTGTTTTTCTAGTTCTTTAGTTGTGAATTTAGACTATTTATTTGGTATTGTTCTTGTTTATTGAGGTAGGCCTGTATTGCTATGTACTTCCTTCTTAAAACCACTTTTGTGGCTTCCCACATATTTTTGACTGTTGTATTTTTGTTTTGTCTCCATGTAGTGTTTGATTTATTTTAATTTGTTCATTTATCCATTGATTATTTAGGAGCATGTTATTTAGCCTCCAGGTGTTTATGGGTTTTTTGTTTTCTTCATGTAATTTATTTCTAGTTTCATACCATTGTGATCTGAAAGGATGCTTGACACAATTTCAATCTTTTTGAATATATTGAGGCTCTTTTTGTGTCCTAATATGTGATCTGTTCCAGAGAATGTTCCATATGCACTTGAAAAAAAGTGTACCCTGTTGATTTTGGGTAGAATATTCTGTGTACAGCTGTTAAGTCCAACTGATCTAGTGTGTTGTTCAGTGCCTCTGTTTCCTTATTTATATTCTGTCTGGTTGATCTGTCCATTGATATAAGTGCTGTGTTACATCCTCTAATACAATTGAGTTGTATCTATGTCTCCTTTTAGTTCTATTAGTATTTGTTTTACATATTTAGGTGCTCCTATGTTGGGTGCATAAATGTTTATAATGGTTATATCCTCTTGTTGGACTCACCCCTTTATCATTATGTAATGCCCTTCTCATCTTGTTACTTTGTTTTGAAGTGTATTTTGTTTACTGTAGGTACTGCTACTCCTGATTTTTTTCTTCCTGTTATTTACATGAAATATCTTTTTCACCTTCAGTCTTTAGATCTGAAATGAGTCTCTTGAAGGCAGCATATGGATGGGTCTTATTTCTTTATCCACTCTGCCACTCTGTCTTTTGATTGGTGCATTCAGTCCATTTACATTTTTTTTACTTTCATTTCTTACTTTTATTTCATTAACTGATCAATTAATTTATTAATTTAGTTGTCATTAATGTACAATTACATGAAGAATATTATGTTTACTAGGGTCCCCCCTTCACCAAGTCCCCCCCACAAACCCCATTACAGTACTGCCCATCAGCATAGGATGCTGTAGAATCACTACTTGTCTTCTCTGTGTTGCACAGCCCTCCCCATGCCCCCCCACACATTATACATGCTAATCATAATACCCCCTTTATTTTTCCCCACCCTTATCTCTCCCTTCCCTCCCATTCTCCCCAGTCCCTTTCCCTTTGATAACTGTTAGTCCATTCTTAGGTTCTGTGATTCTGCTTGTTTTGTTCCTTCAGTCTGTCTTTGTTCCTATACTCCACATATGAGTGAAATCATTTGGTGTTTGTCTTTCTCCACCTGGCTTATTTATACCCTCTAGCTCTATCCATGTTGTTGCAAATGGTAGGATTTGTTTTCTTCTTATGGCTGAATATTATTCCATTGTGTATATGTACCACATCTTCTTTATCCATTCATCTACTGATGGATACTTAGGTTGCTTCCATTTCTTGGCTATTGTAAATAGTGGCTTTTGTATGTAGAGTTCTATAGATGTCTATTAGGTCCATCTGTTCTAGTGTGTTTTTCAGTGCCTCTGTGTCCTTACTTATTTTGTCTGGTGGATCTATCCTTTGGAGTGAGTGGCATGTTGAAGTCCCCTAAAATGAATGTATTGCATTCTCTTTCCTCCTTTAGTTCTGTTAGTATTTGTTTCACATATGTTGGTGCTCCTGTGTCGGGTGCATATATATTTATAATGGTTATATCCTCTTGTTGAACTGCGCCCTTTATCATTATGTAATATCCTTCTTTATCTTTTGTTACTTTCTTTGTTTTGAAGTCTATTTTGTCTGATACTACTGCAACACCTGCTTTTTTCTCCCTGTTGTTTGCATGAAATATCTTTTTCCATCCCTTGGCTTTTAGTCTGTACATGTCTCTGGGTTTGAGGTGAGTCTCTTGTAAGCAGCATAGAGATGGGTCTTGCTTTTTTATCCACTCTGTTACTCTGTATCTTTTGATTGGTGCATTCAGTCCATTTACATTTAGGGTGACTATTGAAAGATATGTACTTACTGCCATTGCAGGCTTTAAATTCATGGTTACCAAAGGTTCAAGGTTATCTTCTTTAGTATCTTACTGTCTAACTTACCTCGCTTATTGAGCTATTATAAACACTGTCTGGTGATTCTTATTTTTCTCCCTTCTTATTCCTCCTCCTCCATTTTTTATATGTTGGTTGTTTTATTCTGTGCTCTTTTGTGTTTCCTTTAACTGCTTTTGTGGGTGGTTGATTTTATTTTTTGCCTTTAGTTAGTATTTGGTTGGTCTGCTTTCTTTGCGGTGATTTTATTTTCTCTGGTGACATCTATTTAGTCTTAGGAGTGCTCCCATCTAGAGCAGTTCCTCTAAAATACCCTGTAGAGGTGGTTTGTGGGAGGCAAGTTTCCTCAACTTTTGCTTGTCTGGGAATTGTTTAATCCCTCCTATTTCAATGATAGTGGTGCTGGATACAGTATTCTTGGTTCAAGGCCCTTCTCTTTCATTGCATTAAATATATCATGCCATTCTCTTCTGGCCTGTAACATTTCTGTTGAGAAGTCTGATGATAGCCTGATGGGTTTTCCTTTGTAGATGACCTTTTTCCTCTCTCTACCTGCCTTTAAACTCTGTCCTTGTCCTTGATCTTTGTCATTTTAATTATGTGTCTTGGTGTTGTCCTCCTTGGGTCCCTTCTGTTGGGGGTTCTGTGTACTTTCGTGGTCTGATCGATTATTTCCTTCCCCAGTTTGGGGAAGGTTTCAGCAATTATTTGTTTAAATACACTTTCTATCCCTTTTTCTCTCTCTTCTTCTTCTGGTACCCCTATAATGCGGATATTGTTCCTTTTGGATTGGTCACACAGTTCTCTTAATATTGTTTCATTCCTGGAGATCCTTTTATCTCTCTCTGCATCAGCTTCTATGTGTTCCTGTTCTCTGGTTTCCATTCAATCAATGGCCTCTTGCATCTTATCCATTCTGCTTATAAATCCTTCCAGAGATTGTTTCATTTCTGTAATCTCCTTCCGGACATCGTCCCTTAGCTCTTGCATATTTCTCTGCAGATCCATCAGCATGGTTATGAGCTTTATTTTTAATTCTTTTTCAGGGAGATTGGTTAGGTCTATCTCCTTCTCAGGGTTTGCCTCTGTGATCTTGGTCTGTATCAAATTCTTCTGCCTTTTCATGGTGATAGAGGTATTTGTGGGGAGCTGGCGTGTGTGTTGGCTAAGAGAAGTCCCTTCTTGCTGGTTTGTGGCCTTTCTCTCCTTGGAGAACAGCGACCTCTAGCAGCTTGTGCTGAGTAGCTGCATGCAGATGGGGTTTCTAATTCTTGCCCCGCCACTGTGGAGCTCCATGGTTGCTGTGGGCATGGCCTGCCTCAGGCTGTTTCTCCAATATGGCGGAGCCGCATTGGAGGGGGAATGGGCAGGAGGCCGTTTATCTTCGTGAGGGTCCTCTGAGCTGTGCTGCCGCCCAGGGGTTTAGGGTGCCTGGAGTTCCCTGGGATTCTCAGCTTCTGGGCTAAGTGTCCCAGGACGCATCCGTCCAGCTGTGGGGTCACTGTCCCTTTGAGACTTTCAAAAAGCACTCACTTTTCTTTGTCCCAGGGGCTCCGGCTATGGGGACCCGCTCACAGGTCTTACTGTCCTATTTCTCTAGTTTCCAGCACCTCACACACGCACCGTGTGTCCGTGCTCTGGTGTGGATGGCTAGGGCTGGGTGTTCAGCAGTCCTGGGCTCCCTCTCCCTCCCTGCTCTGACTCTTCTCCTGCCGGGAGCTGGGGTGAGGGGCGCTCGGGTCCACTGGGCCGCGGCTTGTATCTTACCCCCTTCACGAGGTGCTCGGTTCTCGCAGGTATAGATGTAGTCTGGCTGTTGTCCTGTGTCTTCTGGTCTCTTTTAGGAATAGTTGTATTTTCAAAAATACATGTGGTTTTGGGAGATTTCCACTGCTCTACTCACACCGCCATCTTGATTCTCTCTCCTCAGTCCATTTACATTTAAGGTAGTTATTGGTAGGTATGTAACTTATTCCATATTATTTTCTTGTTGTTTTTTTAGTTCCCATCTGATCTTTTCTTCCTCTTTTATACTCTTGTCATTTGATGGTTTTCTTTAGTGCTGTGATTGGATTTAAAAAAAATTTTGTGAATCTATTTTAAGTTTAAGGCTTGTGGTTACTATTAGGTTCATAGTTTCCTAAATATATAACAGTCTATATTTGATCACTCCATTTTGAACATAGGGTAAAAGTATTTATTCTTCTTACTCCTCCATATATATATTATATATATTAGATGTCATAATGTGCATTTTGTGTGTATCCCTTGACTGAGTTTGTGTATAGCTGATTTTACTTTTTTTTTTTGGCTGCATACTTGCTTAGTTAAGTAATTGGTCTATAACCTTTACTGTGGTTTATTCTCACTGGTGAAAAATATTTAGGCTTAAGAACATTTCCTTCTACAGAAATCTCTTTAACATATCCTGTAATGCCAATTAGTGGTGGTGAATTCTTTTATCTTTTTATTTTCTCCTTCAATTATGAATGGTAACCTTGTTGGGTAGAGGATTCTTGGTTGAAGGTTCTTTTGTCCAATTCATCAAATATTTCATTCCCCTCCTTTATGGCCTTTATTCTGCTGACAAATCTGCTGACAGCCTTATGGAGTTTCCCTTATAAATTTTTTTTTTTTTTTTGTCTCTCTGGCTGCTTTCAATACCCTCTCTTTATCCTCAAACTTTATCATTTAATTGTTATATGTCTTGGTGTTGTCTTCCTGAGGTTCCTTTTGTTAGGGGCTCTCTGAACTTCCAGGACCTACATGCCTATTTTCTTCCCCACACTGGAGACCTTTTCAGCAATTTTTTCTTCAAAGAGACTTTCTACTCCTTTGTCTCTCTTCCCTTTCTGATACCCCTATTATGCAAATAGTTTCATTTGGAGTTGTCACGTAGCTCTTTTAGCATCCTCTCCATTCTAGAGATTATTTTTTCTCTCTGTTCCTCAGCATGTTTTCTTTTCTCTGATTTCCACCTCAATGTTTTCTCTACTTGTGGCAATATATTATTCATTCCCCCCAGTGTATTTTCCATTTCAGTTATTGTTTTGTTTAGCTCTTGAGTAGCTCTTTTACAAATCTTTGTTGAAATCTTCCCTGGGATCATCAATACTATTCTGCAGACTAGTGAGCATATTTATGACTGTTATTTTGAAATCTTTATCAAGAGAACTGGTGATGTTTCATTTAGCCCTTTCTGGAGTTTATTCTGTTGTTTGGAATGTATTCCTCTGCTTATTTGTCCGGGTTTCTGTGGGCATTTGGAGCTGGCTCCTGTAGGCACCTCCCCAGTTGGGCTGAGGACAGAGAAAGCTAGGAAAGCCTCCCTCCACCTGCCAGGCAACAAAGTCTAACTGCTTTCCGATATCTTATGCTGTTTTTTTGTTTGGAACATATTCCTCTACCTCATTTTGTCCATGGTTGCGCTTTTTATTAGATAGATCCACTATACCTCTTGGTCTAGAGGGCAGTAGCTCTATGGTTTCCTGTGGTGCCCAGAAGCTCAAGACTCTGCTCAGCGGTGCCTGATTCTCCTTTGTGGTAGAGCTGTAGTTGCTGCTGGCAGGCTGTGTGGGTGGGGCCACCTTTCTGCCTGTCTGCCAGAAGTGGCTGATCTGTCAGCAGGGATCCTTTGTGGGCCATGTAGCAGTGCTTCTGCAGGGGTTGTTGTGGGTGGACCACCTTTCTGTCTGCAGCAGTGGCTTGAGTCAGTCTGCCACAGCTGGCAATTCACCTCAGCTGGCCCTTTCTGAGCCATGCAGTTCCACTTCTGCTGGGATCATTGTGGTGGGGCTGCTTGGGTAGGCACAGAAGAGCATGCCATAGTGCTGGACCACCAGGAAGGAGGAAAGCAGTTGGAGTTGGCACCTGCAGATGCCTCTCTAGCTGGACTGAGAGGGCTGGGAAAGCGTCCCTCCACTTGCCAAGCAGCAAAGTCTGACCACTGCTGGGCAAAGCAGGCCAGGCAGTTGGGCATGTGCACAGAGTACCTTGAGGCTGAGCCTTTTGGTCTTTTGTTCAGTGTGTGTGTGGGGGGGATGGCCTTTTGGGGCTGGCTCCCATTAGCACCTTACCTATTGGGCTGAGGGCTTAGAAAGCATTGTTCACCTACCCTTTCTCCTGCAGACAGAGCTCTGTCCAATCCCTGCATTTCTCAAACCCTTCCCCCTGCTGGTAAATCTTTCAACCTGCTGCCTGGGTTGGTTCTCGGCAGGACAGAGCAAGTCAATTCCTCCACAAGTAGCAGAAGGCCCAGCCTCCCAGTGTTGTGACTCTCCCTGGTGCTCACCTCCATTAATCACCAAAGTCCAATGCAATGTGGACTCACATTCCCAGAGCAGATCTTCAGGGTGAGGTGCACTGAGTTCCCGAGCACTTATCCCCTCTCTGCTGTTCCTCTCCCTTCCGCTTGTGGGCTTGGTTCCCTCTTGATCATAGCTCTGTCACTTTACCCTTCTCTGTGTGGTCTTTTCTTCCTCATCATGTGTAGGTGGTCTGTTTTGCTGTCTTCAGGTCTTTCAGTGTTAGTTGTATTTTCTGTAGTTGCTTCCTTGGTGTGTGTGTGGGAGAGTTCTGCCTTGCCTTTGTACTCCATCTTTTTGCCAGACCTACTTTCTTTTAAAGATATATCCAACTCTCAGATGAAAATAGAAGCAGTATTAAAGAAGAAAACATAAAAAAGCACTAAGTGGAAATATTCATTGCATTAAAGGTAATATGGAGATAAAGAACACATGGGAGTTGCTGGTGCCTTGACAAGAATGATTTGATTGGAGTCATTAAAATAAAGCATGATTAGAATAGTTCAAGGATAGGTGGTTATAAAGAAGGGATGAAGTGAGTGTAGATACCTCTTTTCAAGAGATCTGTGCTATAAAGAGTGAATATTTGTAATGGTAAGATCTGGGAGGGTTTTTAAAATGGGGTATTAAAAGTGGGAGGTATGTATTTAAGTGGAAAAAAGTCAATAGCAAAAATGACTCAGGAAATGTGGGGTTAATTGCATGGTCTTCTTAGTATAAGGAATGAATACTGGCCACAAATAGGTGGAATAGAGGATGAGATTGTTCATGAAATAATAGGAAGGAATTTATATGGATACAGATGTGTTAATAGATTTGGAGACTGGGAAAGTTCTTATTGTTTCCATTTTCTCAGTGGAAAGAAACAAGCCAGTAAGAGTGAGGAAGACAACAGATGGAAGGCTTGAGTGGAAAGGTGTCAAAAACTTGTTTAGGGAGAGGTTAACGGAATTGATCAGGAAAATGAACAAGGATTGTCACACAGTGCTATGTGCCCTTGCTTTTGAGGGCCAGAGATTCCAGGTGAAAACTCATAACGGTTGCTCTTTTCACCAAGTAAGGTTAGTAGCATAAGTATAGATGCAGAGTAGCTGAAATAGCTGGATATAAACAAGATGTGAATTCTCAGTTCAGAGGAACAAAAGATAGGTAATAGAAAACTGTCTGAAGATCCTGGTAGAGTCAAAGAATTGTTGGGATAGGCATAAGAGAGTGATCTAGAAAGAGGTGAGTAGGATGCTAGGAGCTGAGATTTTTTTGGAGGTAATAACAAGATCTAAAGCAGTGTTTTCAAACTATAGGTTGAGTCCCATTAGTGGGTCATGAAATCAGTTTTGTGGGGCAGTTTCCAAATTAGCATTTTAAATCCTGGCTGCATTAAAATTATTCAGAGAATCTAAAAAAAGAAAAGACAGGGCCCACACCTCATTCCCAGAGAGTCTCTTTTATTTGGACTGGTGTAGGGTTCAGAAATCAGTTTTCCAATAAAATTGTCCAGGTGATTCCAATATGCAGGCCTGGTCAATAGTCACTGTTTCAAGAAGAAACTGACATAAAAAGAATGGTGACAGAACTAATGGTAGAAAGATAGTAAGCCAGGTGCTAAAATCTAACAGTTGGGAAAAGGAGTGTGAGATCAGATGTGTGGTAAGCTATAGTAAGGTAAAGTAGCAGGTAGCAGAGTCAATGGTAATTAATGTTCCCCACCAAGAGCATCTGCAAGAGAAAAAAATATATAAACACACACAAACATGTTTAACATTATATAGATGGATTTCAAACAGAAACACTGATTTCATTTCTTATATTTTGAACTAACTGGAAATAAATGAAAGTCAGTTAAAAAAAAAAGTGCCTGGCACCTAAGTTCAGAATTTCTCCATAACTACGATGATAAAGTTTGATTTGACTAAATTGTCCTTAATTATAGAATTAAGAATATTGCTAAAATTATTAAAAAACAAACATTTGTAAGAAAGAGAAAGTAAACTGACTGGGAAGTTTATTTGAAAATCTATGTCAAGCTCCACAATTTAAAATTATTTAAAACAAATTAAATATCTACAAAAGGTCAGAACATTCAGTATTTTAAGGTAAAACTAATAAAAACTAGTTTCATGGTTATTAATAAAATAACAATTATGGCAAGCTATACATTTTTAAATTATAGAAAACATTTACATATATTTATTAAAAGATATTCCTTTCCACATGACATGGCAAATAGTCCCATTCTCTTGTATTTTGCTATAATACATGAATTCACACAAAGGAGATATAAAACGAAAAATTACAAAGCTGGTGGGAAAGTCAGTCACATCACATCAAAATACACACTGAATCAGTGCAAAGGGCATAACCCAAATATGTAAGGCATGTTAGTTTTAGAAAAAAAGCACTGTCCACCCCCAGTTATGCACACACACACACAAACTCTATTTAAACTGCAGAAACAAAATGTATCATAAATAATTGGTCTTCCACTTTCCTGTTAGTTTTTACGTTCTTCTTTTTAAATAATGAAATCTATTAAGAACAGCAATTTTTTCAAATGTGTATTCTTCAAACACTATTAGTTTCTGTATCTAACATTCTATTTTGTTATTGTTGTTCTTTTATCAATATATGACTATATCAACATTCTTTAATATTATCACTTTGAAAATTATTTATTTAATATGCTACAGTTTTTACATACTGTTCTGAAAGACTGACAAATTATAACATACAGATTTAGAAGACTAAACCTGTATTATTGAATGTATACACTGGAATTTTAACAAAATGTTTTACTATTTACCCTGCACACTTTTATACCCATAAGTTTTAAGTTAATACAGCGAGGAATTTTATTTACTGAAAAAAAGTCCCAAATTTCTGTTCTAATGTTTTACAAAATTCTGAAGACCAGCTTTTAGTTTGATTTCAATAGAATTTGTATTATGTGAAGAATCCATGTGGTAGTCAAAACAATATAGTATCACATAACATAAGTGTATCCTTCCTATCACAGTTCTTCCAGTTTGCAACAACAAATTATCTATGGTGACCATTATTTTATCAAGACCTCTGCTATTATAAGAATAGACCTGAATATATTCCCCCTGATGGACAGCAAATTGTGAATATTTTTACATTTAGAAGAAAAAAGTTAAGCATGACAGCATAGCATCAAAGTTGATAATTCTTTGTGAATGTGTTAAAGATATGGGTGATAAACATAGGCATGGAAACTAAAAAAACACTAAAAACAAGTACAGTAAGAATATTTACATACATATATCATGACTCATTAAGAAAAATATTATTAAAGCACAATGTGAACAATACATTATATTAATTCACAGTATAAACACACTGGAGTAATTTAAGTCAGAAATAATAAAAATACAGATATCAGCACTATTTTACATATTTTGTTGTCATACATATGAAAATATACACATCGATATAGCTCTTTTAAACCATATTTTTTATATAAATATTCACTGATTTAAATAAAAGTTGACAGAGGTAGAATTTGTGTCAATGTTCATGATTTTCAGGAACAAGTAATTCAAATATTTCATTACTGTTCTTTTAAAAAACCCATATAGCCAATTCATTGAAAGCCATAATTCTGCAAAAGAGGGGAAGAAAGGTGGGTTAAGAATATTCACAAAACAGAGATTCAGTAATGTTTTAATTGAAATTATAGTCTCTAATAAAACCCTTGCCCACAATCAAGTCATATTTAATAGTTAAGGACTGCTCTATAATTCAAAAATATATTCCCCTCAAACTACCAAAATACATCAAAGCACAAGAGAACTAAATAGATGATACACAGTGAAAAGGGGTAACACGGCATGTTAATTAAGAATAATCACTCACAAAAATGGATAATATCTAGGTTTCATAAAATTACATACTATTACTATAAATTATGTTCTCTGAGTCTTACAGTAGCATGTTATTTACAATCAATTATTTTTCCAAGTATTTTTACCTTATATGCTATCTAATCACCCTCTTAATCAAAATGCACACATTAAATATAAAAAATTCCAAATGGAAATGCTGAGAAAGTAACTATATTTTTCTGTATGTAGGAAGATATACTTAAGTAGAAACTGTCATACACATTGTCCAATGATATAAAACATTTATAAGAGAGAAGAAATTGGACAGCTGTATGTCCCATAAAAGGATGATTAAATAAATCACAAAATACCCATGTGATGAGCATTACGTCACTATTTTAAAATGGCACTTTTGAAAATGCTTTTAATTATAAGAATAAATACAGCAATATTAAGGGGAAAAATCTCACAGAAATAAAACAAAAAAACAGGATAAAAACTATTTTGAGTATGATCTCCATTAGAATTACATATGTACATCTATGCATTTGTATGTTTATTCCAAATTAAATACAAGTATACCAAAATGTGAACTGCTCTTTTCTCTGGGTTGTAGGATTAAAAATTATTTTGATTGTACATCCATGTTCATAGCAGCATTTTCACAATAGCCAAGAAGCGGAAACAACCGAAGTGTCCATCAATTGAAGAGAGGATAAACAAAATGTGGTATACACATACCACAGAATATTACTGCGCTTCAAAAAGGAAAGAAATTCTGACATATACTCCAACATGGATGAACTTTAAAAATATTATGGTAAATAAAATAAGCAAGTCCACAAAAAGCACACACACTCTATGACTCCACTTATATGAGATACATAGAGTAGTCAATTTAAAGAGACAGAAATTACAATAGTGGTTGCCAAGGGTGAGGGGAAGGGAGTTAAGTTTTTAATGGGCACAAAGTTTCATTTACAGAAGATGAAAAACTTCTGGAGATGATGGTGGAAATTATTTTTGCACAATGTGAATGCAAAAATTGCCAGAGAAATGCAGAGTTAGGAGTAGTTACAATGATAAATTTGATGTTACGTATATTTTATTGCAATTTAAAAAATGTAAAAATAAATTGATCTTTCCTTCTTTCTGCTTTTGTAGTTTATATCTTCTCAACAAGCATGTATTTGTTATAATAGTCAGAAAGATTAAAAACAAAATTGGATCACATACTTTAACTATTAGAGAGATATTAAAAATATGAATTAATAGGAATATTTCATATTCATTTCTAAGTACTTATGGGAAAATCCTTAAAATTAGTTTTGGTGGATATATTTAAAAAATATGAATGGAAATGGGTTACCAATTATCAACACCATTAAGATAGTATGGAAACTTGTTAATAGTTGTAGAAATTCCAAATCTGCCTATCAGGATGGCTATAATTTTAAAAGGAAAATAAGTGTTGGCAAGAATATGGAAAATTGGAAGTGTTACATTGCTGATGGAAACAGGCATGTAGAATGGTACAGGCATGTAGAAAAAGTTTGGCAGGTACTCAAAAAGTTAAACATAGAATTACCATAAGATCCAGTAATTCTACTCCTAGGTACTGCAAAAGATTTGAAAACAGGAACTAAAACAAATACTTGTATAATACCTATGTTTGTAACAGCATTATTCACCATAGCTAAGAGGTGAAAACAACCCAGGTGTCCATCAACGGATGAAAGGATAAAAAAGAAGTCATATAAACATAAAAAGAAGTATTATTCAGGCATAAGAAAGAATCAAGGTTTGATACATGCTACAATATAGCTGAACCCTGCAAACATTATCCTAAATCAGATAAGCCAGTTGAAAAAGGACAAAAATGGTATGGTTTCACTTGTATGGAAATTTAGAACAGGCAAATTCATAGAGCAGAAAAGTAGATTAGAGATTACCAGAGGCTGGGGAGGTAAGGTCAAGGGATTGGAGAGTTATTGCTTCATGGGTAAGTTCCGGATATAGTGATGATGGTCGCACAACATGAATTTAATGCCACTGAGTTGAACACTTAAAATATAGTTATGATGGCAAAGTTCATGTTATTTATATATTTTATTGCAACTAAAAAGACTTTTCTAATCTATTGCAGCTTTAGAGATTGCTGGAATCCACCATGTTCTTTATCAATGGTTCTTAAAAGTATAGTCTGGGATCACTTGGAGTGCTCAGGACCCTTTTAGGGGGTCTTGAAGGTCAAGCCTATTTTCATAAAACTAATGAATTGTTTGCTTTTTTACTCTTAGTATTATGGGTACACATATGAGTTTTCCAGAGGTCAAGTGATATGAAAGGCCAGAAAGTAAATTATCTTAGATTTGTGGGCCACAGGATCTATGTCACAACTACTCAATTCTGCCAGTGTAGAGAAGCAATCTTAGACAATAATGTAAACAAACGGTGTGGCTATGTTCCAACAAAGCTTAGTTTACAAAAATAGGCAGTGGAGTGGATTTGCCCACAACTCTAATTTACCAACCCCTGATCTAAAATGCAGTATGAATCAAATATGAGAAAATGTTTATGTCAGAACTGTTATAAGGCTTTATAACAAGCTGAATCTCATTCAAATTAATGCAGCAGCCTAGCAGTCAGCATCCAGTGATTGCAGCCAGCACAGAGAAGTGGTCCTCAAAGTGAAAGAAGAAAATAAATATTTTACTCAAACAAAAGCAAAAGCATAGCAGTCACAAGTCATTTAAACCCAAGTCTTAAAAAGTGGCATCAGTATGTTAAAGCACAGCACATAACTAATGTTTATAATGAGGATTCTGAGCCACTGGGGAAATGCTTAATTATCTTTCATATACTTCTATTAAAACAGGCAAAGAAATGTATAATTTCTAAAAAGACTGACTTTGCTATTTCTGCATAAGCCTGCATTTTTCCAGTCACCTATTTTCAAACCTTGCGTCTGACATGCTTCTTTCCTGTTCATTACCATCTCCAATGAATCAGCACATCCCTTTGACCCTTTCTCAGTCAAATGTGCCCTCTTTACAACCACTTTGGAAAACTGGTTTGCCATATCTGCTCAAGCTTGAACATACAAATGTCCAAATGACCTCACATGCACCAAACACCCTTATCTAGTGACCTGACAATTTCACTCATAAGTGTGCACTCAACAGAAATGTACACATCTATATGTTCACCAACATGCAGGTACTAGAATGTCCACCATAACTCTATTAGTAATAGCCCAAGCAGGAAATGCCCAGCAACAATTGAATTAAATGGATTGTGGTAAATTTACACAATGGAATACTGTGCAGTAAGGCTGAGCAATCTACAAGGACACACAACAGTATGGAAGAATCTCACATATGTTCTGTTGAGGAAAGAAGTCAGAAATATATGATCTCATTACAAAATGTCTAAAAACAGGCAAAAGGAATCTATGCTTTTAATAGGTAGGACAATTACTTTTAGAACAGGGCTTACAACAGAAGGAGGCCAACAGAGGTAAAGTTTTGTTTCTTGATCTGGGTGCAGGTCACATAGGTGTATTCAGTTTGTGAAAATTCAGAGCTACATAGAATGGTATTGTACTTTTCTGTATGGATATTCGAAATTTATTTTTAAAAATCTGTCCTAGCTTTCAATTTTATTACACTGATCCTGAACTAATTATACCTTTCATTTCATACCTCTTTCTGGTCTCCCAGCCTCTGGTTTCTACCCTTCCCGATATGGCCCAAATAAGGTTGTGAAGTTAATTTGCCAGGAACGGTTCTTTCATCTTAACCTGTCCTATACACAGAGGACTTTCAATGGCTCCCCAACTTACAGAATAAAGTCTACAATCTCTAATTTAGCTTTACATTCAATTTAATCAGCATGTCCTACTGTACCTTCCACATCTTTCTCCCTCATTATTCTCCAATGACCTGCTTTTCCTGTCAGCTTGAGTCCAATGTGTCATATGCATCCATTTGTACATCTTTGTCCACACTTTCACCGTCTATTTTTTGTACCTCGAGTTTGCCATTTCATCAAATACTATCCTGTGATATCTCATTTTGTCATTTAACATTTGTCATGGATATCTCCTTTTTTTTGAGGCATAATTTATGTTCAGTAAGATAGGTGGACAGTAAATGTTTAGTTTCATGAGTTTTTGTAATCATATATACCCATGTAACCATCCCAAGATATAGAACATTTTACTACTTCACAAAGTTCCCCTGACTACCTCTGCAGAAAAACTGCCCCCCTTCACCCTCCACACCAAAAACTTTCTGAATGTTTATAACCACACACATACCTTTCTGATAAGTATCAGTTTACATGTTCAGAAGAATGTAAAGGAGATCTCAGAGTAGAACTAAGGGGTGGTGTGAGAAGACCATGCCGACGCATTTCCTGAATTGCTCGTTCTCTGTCAGTAAAGATCAGTAAGAGATATGAAAAAGTAGTATACAAATATAAGGTGTTGTCATTTCTACTTAATTAGTATTTCTACTAAGTTTAAACCCTATGTCCTTACATGACTTTTAAGTAGTGTGTAAAAGATTTCAATTAAAGGAATATGCACTATAAGAGATTGTTCAAAGTGTCTCTGAATACAGAGATTTAAAGTACATTGTTCCCTTCCCTGCCCCTTCCTTTCTCACCTCTGCTTGCACATAAAATTTTGTCCTTTTCCTTCTTCCTGCCTCAAAACTCCCAAATGTCAGAGTGAAATAACCCATTCTTTCTGTTATGTTTTCTTTCCCTGTGTCTAGGTCTGTCCCACAAAGCACAGTGACTGTGCTGCCACCTCAGTTGTGGGCTACTAGAGTCTCTGGCATAGACGTTCTCTGCTTTGAGTTCTTTGGTTTCCAGGATTTCTACCTAGTTGGGTGTTTCACAAATGTTTTTTCATTATTATCCCCCAAAGGAAACTTTTTTAGACATCCTGATCCCGCAAATTATTCCCCCAACTCCATGAAATTTTAATACAGAGACACACTATGTACTGTGGCTCTTTGGAGGGCCATAAATCATTGTAATGCTTGAGGTGTTTTGTCACTCCCTCTTCCACTCAGAACTAATTTTGTCCCCTGGGGTGGCAATGTTGCCGCTTTAAGAACACATGACAGAGGGTATGGTAAGGAAAAAGGAAGACATGGTCATGTGGGTCAGGTTTCTTTTGGGAACCAATAGCAGGGAAAAAGGTGAGGAATTAATGGTATCTATAACCCTAGTCAATGGAGAGCTTGAACTGTTTAGGACCCTTGAACTGAAGAGAATTTAAGTTTTCATTACGAAATAGAAATCACTATGTATGTACCATTAAGCACACTCAAAAATGAGATCTTCTAAATTATAAAAAATTAACAACACTTCTTTCATGACAGTGATGTAACCTCATACTTCATTTCTCTTGTGTGACTTTGGTTTCCTGTAATATACGCACAATAATCAATTGTTGGTAGGATTAATCAGATACATATATGGTATATGGCACCTATTTATTAATTGCTCTTAAGATCATTATCACTTTTATGATGATGTGTATTATGAGTATCCTACTGAACCATACTGTTTTGGGCTCTTGCAGAATTCTTACTAGCCTATTGATTACTTATCTATATACCCTTTGAAATAATGCCCTAATTTTGCCCTGAGGAATGCTATAGGAAACAAATAATAGTTGTTACTTTATTTACTGAAGGTACATATTGTTGTTTATAACACCTTGGGGCCTTTTTAGGGAGAATTACTGAAGAAATTTATTTTACATATTAATGTTAAAAAATTTTGCTATTTTTAAGGCATAAGGAGTCTTTTTTGGAGTAGGATAGAGAATAAATAAAAATACTGTCCAATGCTAAAAATTCTTTCTTACCGTTCATATCTCTCAGTTGAATTCTGCCTTTTTAGAGCATCGTGATCTGTTTGTAATTGTGCCACTTTAGCCCGAAGCATGGTGTTTTCCCGGCTTTGACTATTTCTTAAAAAAAATTTTTTGAAAAATCAAAGAAATAAATAACAAATGTGCTGTTTACATGGTAGAGTCAAGTGCTATGGATTTTTGTTTTTCTTATTAACAAATACAAATGGAGCCGACAAAGATGAAAAAGAGAAGATCAAGACTTTCCAACAATTCTTTAAAATTCCTGAAGCTTTTATCATGGTTCTCTACTACATTTATTTTGTTTATTTAATGAATATTTACTGAGCTTCTAGTATGTGTCAGGCACTGCAGCAATGCTGGAGATACAAATTTGAATGAGACATGAATTGTAACACCAAGATGTAAAGTATCTTCACTGGCTCTTTCTTGACTCTTGCCTCAGAAAAAGAAGTACTTCTAACTCCTTTTAAAAGTCCCACTTGTTCTATCTTCTCAGGGTTTCCTCCCTTCTTCCAATAAACAAGTCCAAACCTCCTCTTCTAAAAAAATACCACCATCAATCTCCTAAACGGTAATCAATACACTTATAGGGTCAAATTGCATAGCCTTTTGAAGTCTTTTTCCTAATCCACAGCTGACTCCCTCCATCCTGAAATGTGTCCTCCTTTGCTGACTCCTCTGGTCCTCAAATTTAGGCATTTTTTCTGAAGTTTATTCATCCACTTCCATGGGGACCACGCTTTGTGGTAAAGATACACAATCCAAACACAATTTCTCTCCTGAACTAAAGCCCTGAATTTTCAAAAGCAGGAGCTACATAAGCAAAATATTTTAGTTGTATACCACCCTACACATGCCCATCCCCCTCCCCCATAAATATTGAAAAATTATTTTTGACAAGTTATTTTCCTCACATAGGTTGACCTGTGACACTTACAATTTACTTTCTAAAAGGGTTAATTTTTCTTTAAGTAGTTGAATTTCTGTATCCTTCTCATGGGAGGTTAAATGAGAATGAAATTCTTTATCTCTATTTGTAGCCAACAATGATTCAAGGTTCTTAATTGCATGTCTTTCACTTGACAGTTGTTTTTTTAAAAGCTCTGCTTCTGATTTTACATTTTCTAATTCCACGACAACCTACAGGAAAAAGAAAGTAAGATTATTTCACAACAATTTTAGACTTACTCTGAAATATTATTTGCAGAGCTACACACCAACTGTTGGTTCATTTTGGGTAATGGGTAAACATTTTGAACTATTTCTTTAAGTATAAAATAAACATCTTATTTTTAAAATTATCTTTGCTGTTTTTAGTAAAGGTCTTATTTGGCAATAAGACCTATCCCAACCCTCAAACAGTTTTCACTCATACTACCTGGTCAAGAGAGGGTCATTAATACAAAATCTTAAAAACATGGCCACTCTATCAGCAAAGAGACCCTTTTGGTTTATTAAGTATGTATACCCTGACTACATAGCCAAACCAGTATTAGGCCTTCTCACCTGAAAATAAAGATACTACGAAATGAGTGAAGATTGAGAACTGTGTTTGAGAACACACACTGGGCTGTTCATTGTTATGGCTCAGTTTGGGAATGGAAAGTTCCAGCTAACTAGATTTTTAAAGTGAAGTAAGTTTTAAACACCTTGAGATTTTTACCAGGAAAAATAACCCACTTAGGAAACAATGAACTGCTCAATCCTTCATTTAAGTCTGACCTATCAACAGAAAAAAGAATGTACTGGGTAGGCTCCTATTCTGTGATTAGAAGACTCACATTCTAATACTCATCTACTCCAAAATAGACAGCATCTAATTTTATCACCATGTTTACCAGAGAAATCTTGAAAGAGAATCTAGTCAAAAGTAACTACTCTAGAGTGGAACAAATATTTGGTAGTGAATGATAAAGTAAAACAACTGTAGTAGGGATCAATAAAGAAATGTGCTACAATAATCTTTTAAATTCTTACCCTCTCAAACTCAAGGCTTTTGGAATTTAATTTTTGGGTCATGATATCTTTCCCTGAGTCAAGCTTAATGCAAAGTTCTCTAAGAGATGACAAATCATTTAATACGGCTGCTTTCTCATCTTCTTTATGTCTCAGTTCTTCTTCTAATCTAGATATGGATTTTGCCATTGATGAGATCTGAGACTCATAAGCATGATGTGCATTTATGTGCTGAAAATAGAAAAAGAAACAGGTAAAAAGTTAAAGTAACCCAATTACTTTAAAGGCTTGAATCTGTGCAGCCACAACCTCACTTTATAAAAATGAGAGCCAACTTTTGCATATTTTAAGATATTCTCAGGAAGATGGACTTTCTATTGCTTAACAAAATGAATTATGTATAAGTATTAACCATGGTAACTGAATGCCTTATATATATTTGGACAATGCAAAGATGAAAACTATTGTTTTAGGATGTTGTGAAAATGAGGGATCTTTGAAGGTATAAAGTTTTCCTTTATCAGTTCTTTTTGCTATAAAGAAAAATACTTTGTTTTCAAGAAAAAGTAACGTATATATTTATCACTCCTCAATTATCTTTTTTGTCAGTTAAAATATTTTTAATAAGAGTGATTGATATTATTATGAAACTAGTATGTGCTCATTGAAAAACTTCTAACTGATAGAGAAATAAAACGTGAATCTCAACCTTTGCCTTCAATCTAAAAACCACTGTCAATACTTCGGTGTATAAATTTCCATATCTGCATAATCACATACAATCATATATATAGGTACATATGTGTGTTTTTTAATATATAATATATATGGAGTGAAAGATCATTTTTAAATGTAAGTTAAAATATAGTAACATTTAAGTATATATGTTATAACATATTATCTACATAACAATATTATATATGTAAATAAAATACATGCTATTCAACCTGCTTTTTCTTTTCAAAATAGAACACTAAGTTGGGGCATCTTTACACATTGGCATGTATAGGTAGATCTCTTTCATTCTTTATCAGTTGTATACTTACTCCTCAAATATCTTTACATTCTGAGTTTCAAAAATGCAGTTTGCTTTAAAACTAAATACCTGAAGTCATATTTAAATTTAATTTAACCTAATAGTAATACACTTTATAATATTTTAATAACTGAAATAACGAACACAGTTTGAAATACTGAAAAAGATTTTTCCCCTATAATAATCCACATTTTAAATTTCTCATAATTTAAATTGATAAATACAAACTGATATAAACTACTTCTATAATTTAAGAATTCTACACTACAAAAATAAAATTATAATAGGCTTTACTGTAATGAATCAACATTAAAAATCCAACACTGTGCTGTGGAGATTTAATAAATATCAATGGTTGTAAAAACTAAATATTTGGATCATCTAAATATTAATTAAATCAAAGTTCCCCAAAACAAACTAAATATAAATATGTAAACTAATTTCATATACCACATAAGAACACAAATAATGACAAAGAACAAAAGAACTAAAGAACAATTTCTCCTGAGAATTCTTCTGAAGGTTGAAAAGCATTCCTTTAGTTATTATACGCTTAATAGAAAAACTCAGTGTATAAGTCTCCTAGGACTGCTGTAACAAATTACTGCACATTAATGGGTGCCTTAAAGCAACAGAAATTTATTTCCTCACAATTCTGGAGGTTACAAGGCTAAAATTTAAATGTTGGCAGAATGGGCATCTTCTGGAGGTTCGAAGGGAATCTGTTCATTGTCTCTCTCCCTGCATCTGGTGGTTGCTGGCAATCCTTGTGTTCCTTGTCTTGTAGACACACCTCTCCAATCTCCGCCTCTATCTTAAACACTAGAACCTGGTGTTTGCCCTCTGGCCTTCAAGGACAACAGTCATTAGGCTGTGGCCTGCCTTACTTAGTCCAGTATGGCTTCATCTTAACTTGATTAAACAGACGAAGAAGTTATTTCCAAATAAGGTCATATTTACAGGAACGTGTGTGTGTGTATGTGTGTGTGTGTTAGAATTTCAACTTATCTTTTTGGGGGTCATAATTCTATCTGCCTTCTGCTTCCTCAAAATTCATGTCCTTCCCATGTTCAAAATACATTACCTCTGTCCCAAAATTCTAGCATCAACTCTAATTCCATAACCTCATCTAAGCATCATCTATATCAGATCTGGGTAAGACTCTGGGTATGGTCCACTGTGAACCAAAAGTCCTCTCCCTTAACAGACCCATGGCACTAGAAAACCAAGTTATCTGTTTCCAAAATACAATAGTGGGATAGGCATAGAATAGACAGTCCCTTCCTGCAATGGAGAAAATAACAGAAATAAAGGGGTCACTAGCCCAAAGTAAGTCTGCAACCAAGCAGGGCAAATTTCATTAGACTTTAAACCCTAAGAATAATTATCTGTGCCTTGATGCTCTGAGCCCTGGGCTCGCTAGTGCAGACCCAGTTTTTTAGTCTTCAGCTACAGCCCCATCTTTTTGGTCCTTAGGGGCAGTAATCCCACCTCTGGAACTAAGGAGGCAGTAGGCCCATCCTTCTGCACCTGTGGTGGCAGCTGCAGCCCCCCCAGCTTTTGAACTGCCCTTTGCAGCCCTGCTGTTCTCTGAGCTACCGTCACAGTCATTCTTCCCTATTCTTGAAAGACAACATGCTTGTAGCCAAAGAACTCTACTGGCCTGTTTTCTGCTAGTAGGATCCTGGATTTTCAAAAGGCTTTACTCATTTCATCTGGTTTCTGTATCTTTCAGTCCAAGCTGCCAGTGTTCCTGCTCAGACGACTGACTGGATCCATAAGTTACACCCACAATTCCTTCACTGAGAGATTGTCCATCCATATTATTGGTCTTGTCTCCAGAGTACACTGTCCAGATATGCTAAGAATTTTCTAAGTCACCCACTCCTGGTTCCTTTTTTGCTTAGTAGTTCCTTCTATTTATCTCTTTCCTTTATATTTTACTATAAGCAGAACAGAGTAACCAGCTGCACCAGCCATACATTGCTTGGAACTCTTCTTAGCTAAATATCCAGGTTCATCACTTCCAAGTTCTCCTTTCCTCCCAGGAGTAGACCAGCCTTGAGCTAGTTCTCTGCCATTTTCTAACAAGGACCATCTCTTGCCCAGTGTCCAATAACATGTTCCTCAATTCCAGCTGAGACCTCCCTTCTATGAAGAAGCATTCATACTTCTGGAAAAATACTGTTCATGATCATTTATATATTTTTTTCAGAAATTCTGTCTACAGTTCTTTCTTTTTTATGAGCTGTGGGGAAGTTGGGGTTTCTATGGTCAGGATCCTCACTGAACTTAAACCACCTGATGATGTAACTGGCCTGTTGCTAGGCTACCGCTTCCACACCTTTAGGCAATAAACTATTATTGTGCTATATAGAGAGCTTGGCCTGGTGCTCTGGGCGGAGGCAAAGATGCTAGTGCTTGACCTACCGCCAGGAGAACAAGCCGGGTAATAAACCCTTTCACCCCAAAGAACATTTTGCTATCAATTTCTTTGGTCTCATTGAATCCATAGTGTACCTGCCCGGGGCTGAAACCCATTGGCAAGACATGAGCCCTCATCAGAATTGCTTTTAATGTCCATCTTTCTACCAAAAATCTTTTGAAGGCCTATCTAGGCTTTTTCTAGCTAACTCCTCAAAATTCTTCCAGCCTCTGTTACCCAATTTCAAAGCCACTTTCACATTTTTAGGTCTGTTACAAGAGTATTCCATTTCCTCATACCAAAATCTGTACAGGCACACCTCGTTTTGTTGTGCTTCACTTGGTTGTTCTGTGCAGATATTGCAATTTTTACAAACTGAAATATTGTGGCAACCCTGCATCAAGCAAGTCTACAGGTGCAATTTTTCCAACAGCATTTGCTCATTTTGTGTCTGTGTCATATTTTGGTAACTCACCATATTTCAAACTTTTTCATTATAATATTTGTTATGGTGATCTGTGATTAGTGATTATGATTTGCTGAAAGCTCAGATAATGGTTATCATATTTTAGCAATATTCTAAAATTAAGGTATGTCCACTTGTTCAGACATAATGCTGAACACATGCTGAACAGACCACAGTAGAGTGTAAATATAACTTTCATATGCACTGGGAAATAAAAAACTTCACGGTACTCACTTACTGCAGTGGTTGGGAACCAACCCTGCAGTATCTCTGAGGTCTGCCTATATTTCTAAATAAGGTCACATTCACAGGTTCTAGTGGTTAAGATCTAAATGTATCTTTTTGGGGGCTATAATTCTACTCATTACAGATTGTCAATAATTTCTCCTGAAAAATGACTACAGTACTGTACCAACAAAACAAAAACAAAACTAATAGCCAACTATTCTGTATTAATCTAACTTTAGGATGTCTATATTTTAACTGAACTCAAAATTTTATTAAGAGATTTTTATTAGCCTGTCTTTATGACAAAAACCTATTTAAACCCACGTGCAAAAAAACTGAGTTGGACCCTCACTTTATATCATATATAAAAATAACTCAAAAAGGGATCAAAGACCTTAACATAAGAGCTAAAACTATATAACTCCTACAAAAAAATAGGGGGAAAATATATGTAATGTGTAATTTACCACTTTAGCCATTTTTAAGTATACAGTTCTGTGGCAATTTGTACATTCACACTGTTGTGCAACTATCACCACCATTCATCTCCAGAACTTTCTCATCTTCTCTAACTGAAACTATGTACCCATTAAACACTGACTCTCCATTCACTACTTCTACCAGCCCCTGGCAGCCATTTGTCTACTTACTCTCTCTGAATTTGACTACTCTGTATACCTCATATAAGTGACTTAGCAATGGTTTCTTGGATATGACACCAAAAATAGAAGCAACAAGAGAAAGAATAGATAACTTGGACTTTTTTGAAATTAAAAACTTTTGTAGGTCAAAGGATAAAACTGAGTAAAAAGGCAAGCCTAAGGATGGGAAAAAACATTTACAAATCATATATTTAATAAGGGGTTAATATACAGAATATACAAATAATTCCTACAACACAACAAACAACAACCTGATTAAAAAGTGGGCCAAGGACATGAATAGACATTTCTACAACAAAAACAATACAAATGGCCAATAAACACACCAAAAGGTATTCAACATCAATAATCATTAAGGAAATGCAAATCAAAACTGAGATATCACTTTACTCCCCTTGGGATTACTATTATTAAAAAAAAACAAGACAGAAAATAATGTGATGGCAAGGCTGTGGAGAAACCGGGAACATTACATTACTGGTGGGACTGTAAAATGATGTAGCAACTCTTGTGGAAAACTGTATGACAGTTCCTCAAAAAAATTAAACATAAAATTACCATATCATCTAGCAATTCCACTTCTGGGTATGTCCTAAAGAATGGAAAGAAAGCAAGGACTTGATAGGTATATAAAAAACAGTGAAATTCTGACACATGCTACAACAGGGATGAACCTTGAGGTTAAGTGAACCTTACAGCTAAGTGAAATAAACCAGTAACAAAAATACAAATATTGTATGACTCTACTCACATGAGGTACACAGAGTAGCCAAATTCATAGAGAGTAAGTAGACAAATGGCTGCCAGGGGCTGGTAGAAGTGGAGAATGGAGAGTTAGTGTTTGATGGGTACAGAGTTTCAGTTGGGGAAAATAAGAAAGTTCTGGAGATGAATGGTGGTGATAGTTGCACAACAGTGCAAATGTACCAACTGCCACAGAACTGTACACTTAGAAATGGTTAAAAAGGTAAATTTCATGTTAGGTATATTTTACTACAATTTAAAAAAGTAATGGGAATCTAAAGCAAATTATCAGAAGGACAAAAGATTACCACTGAATTTGATTTTAGCAATGCTTAAATCTCACTTCAGTAGAGTATCTTTGAATATTTTCTGTTCTATTAACTGTCTTCAAAGACAAATAAAAGTATTACCTCCTGAATTTCTTTTTCTAATAGCTCCTCTCTTTCTCGAAGGTGTCTCCTTTCCGTGTCAATAGAAAGAAGTTCCAGTCGAACTGAGCTGTTTTCTCCCTCAGCTTGATGGGCTTTGACTTCCCAGTCTTCAGCACGATTATGAAGCATCTGAAATCTGTCTAACAAATCTTGATTTTCTTTTTCCTAATTTAAGCATAATTAAATGATTTCTACATTAGTAACTCACTCACTGGAATACTCATGTCATAAACATACACATACATTGTGATTTTTGCTCTAATTTAGGAAGCATAGCTTTCTGTGCAGATACTACACTAAGTAAGATCTGTGGGGAAATATAAAAAGACATCAGCAAGATTTCCACTCTCATAAATTAATATCTAATAGAGGAGACAGAATAAACAAACATGAAAAAGTAAAAAAAAATCAATCTTAAAATCCAACCTAAATACTGTTTTTTTCACCTTGGCAGCCATTAAGCTCTCCCATCGTGACACTTCAGTAATGTAATTATGAACTCTGCTCTTCATTTCTTCTTTTTCTTGCACTGCTGCTTCCAATTCCAATGAGATTTCCTATAAATCAGAAAATTAGACAAATCTAAAATGAATGCAGACCTAATGAACTATTTATATGCAAATGCTCTTTTTCAATTTGGGAAATAAGAGTAGGAAAAAGGAAAACTGTTCATATCATTTTCACATATTTTTCCTTGACTGATCTCAACTTTTTAGCCAAATATACCACATTTCCCATAATATGTGATCATGTACCTGGCATTTATATTAAGAGCTAGCTATACTATACTCAGGAGTTGACATTTTCAAAAATTCATGTATCAGTAAGCTGCTTTACACTGAATTACACTGAGAGTAATAGTTTTAAAATATTAAATATTTAAAACAAGGAAATCATTGGTCTGCTTGGTATAATCCTTTAATAAACCAGAACAAATAAATCAATACCTTCAATATTTGCCATTCTATAATATTCAATAATTTATTTACAGGTACATCTCTAAGCCACTGGAAGAAGTACAAATAATTAAAATCTATCATGGACCTTTAAAAACCATCAACTTTGCTCTAGGAGTGATGCTGAGGTGCTTGCCCAGCAAGAGGACAGTGGTTTCTGCCACAAAGAATGCCATGCTCCTAGGATTAAGATTCCCTGCAACAAGGACCAAAATGGTGAGACAACAGTTGCACCCATTTGACACCCTATATATATAGAAACATTCTAACTCACATTCTTTAATACCCTTATAAACACCATTCTCCTTAAAGAATTATTTATGTTGTTGATATTTAACCATTAAATTTTAGAAAACATACTTGGTGGAGTTTTAGAATTTGGCCAATAGTGAATATACTGTAAAACTGGGTATTATAAAGCTACTAAAGTTTATGCATTGCACTCATACTTGGTTTTCTCTTGCCACTGTAGCCAGATCATCTTGTAATCTTCTATTTTCCTTAAAAGACATTTCTTTGGATTTTCCTACTTCATCAAGTTCTTTGTGAGCTGCATCGAGCTGGTGCCGGAGGCTGTTTATTTCACGATCCCGATTAGCCAATGTTTCCTTTAGCTGGCTGTTATGTGAGTGGTGTGGAAATAATAAAGAAAGCTTTTTGGAAAACTGTAGTTCATTTAAAAGGAAATTTTTTAAATTCTGAAATAAGTATGCTGAGAATACTAGAAATTATAACTACCGCATTAAGAAACTGATTAATTAGGTAAAACATATTTTAAATCTCTACCACTCATTATACACAGAGTCATAAAGTTAATTTGTTATTACAAAAGTCAAGTAAAAACAGATTTTCAAGTATTAGGAGCAAACATAATAGATTCAACTGGAAAATATTTATTTAATATTTAAGCCATTATATAATATGTGAAGGTATGTAAAATAAATATAATTAGTGACTTTTATCTTGAAGTAAGGAGACTAAACATAAATGTAAATTTTTCTAACTGTGTTCAAGATAGGTTTAGATGTAGAATAAATACAAAGATATTCAAAGCTGCTAAAATAATCTAAGTTTACATGATTAGGGTCTGAATGGGGTAATTACTGTACAAATAATGAGCAAGAAGGTATGTAAAAGAACAGTAATAAGACATAACTGTTTAGATGTGGGAGAGAGAAGACGGAAGAAAGTTAAAGGGACAGTAGACTGAGATACTGCCATTGGCAGAAACAGGAAAACTGAAAAGGAAATTTTCTTACTGCCAAATTGCTACTTAGATAAAGCTGCATTCACTAGAAATTTCTGAAAAAGCTGGATGCCATTTTATTTATTACTTACTTCATAGACGATTCATACTCTGAGACTGTTATCGTCATCTGAACAATAGTTTTTTCCTAAAGAAATTATAAAAATATGTAAGATTTTAAACTATTCATATAGAAAAGTCTCTAGTTGAATTTATACAGGTGATTACATTTACATAGTTAAAATCCAATTATATAAATTATGCTATAAAAGAAAATCCTAAAGTAAACATATTTCCATGTCCCAATGGTTCTTCACATATTGGCAAGTTTCTACCCACTCTAAGAACTTTGTTTCCTTGGGTTTGCTGTAGGTTACATCTGATAAAATTATATTCTAGAAATATTAACTTCTGAAGATTCATATTATCAGGATGAAATTAAATTTAAACATATTAGAAGATATGTCCCTGGATCTTAGGAACTTTTAAATGAGAGAAAAGAACTGCATATTTGAAAGGGAGAATGAAATAATCTTTCATGCTCAGATGCTGGGTAACTATAATACTCACATACTTTATTAGTTAGGTGTTTCTGCAAGTTTTCAATCTTTTCTGTCTTCTCATCTACAGTCTCCTGAAGCAAGTCTTTTTCTTTATCAATAACACCAATGGTCTTTTTCATTACATGAGCTTCTTCATCCTGTGAAGTCATCTTAAGGTGTAGTTTACCTATAAATGAAATGTTTGTTAAACAAAGTAAATTAGAGTTAGCAAAAACAAAATTAAAAACACTTACTTATTTTTTCTTCCAGCGTTTTAATTTGTGTGTGCGCTGATTCAAGTTCATCTCTTTTTATGCAAAGTCGGTGCTGATAATCATCAAGTGACTTCTGTAGCTGCTCATTTACAATCCTAAAGAATAAGTGAACAAAAACGAATGGTATTGTCCCTGGTAGAAATTGTTTTAAAAATGAGAGATCTAAAAAAATATTTTTCAAGTTTCTTTTATTTTAAAGCTCTTCCAGTATAATCAATGACATTATGTTATGAATTTCTTGCTGACCACCATTCTTCAAAATGGTTCCATCTTCTAAAAATAATATAGTATAAAAACCAACTTAATTGTATATCTTTTCTAGAGGCTTTCTGGTAGTTTTAAAGTACTTCTCAGCTTCTTTTTTTAATTAAATTTTTTTTTTATTTTGGTATCATTAATGTGCAATTACATGAGGAACATTATGGTTACTAGACCCCCCCATTATCAAGTCCCCACCACATACCCCATTACAATCACTGTCCATTAGCATAGTAAGATGCTATAGAATCACTACTTGTCTTCTCTGTGTTATACTGACTTCACTTCTCAGCTTTTTAACATCAATCCTCTGACCCTTACAATCTATTTTCAATAATGGAGGAAATGGGATAACTCTTGTTTTTACTGTATGGCCAAGAACTTCAAAGGTTATCCATAAATCCGGAACATCATGACCAACCAGATTTTAATTTGATTTTCTATTCTGACTTTTTTGGTGAGTAATCACTAACAGTTCATAGTAAATAGGGAAAGCAGGCATTTTACTGTAGTGCAGTGATTAAGAATAATGACTGGCTTCAGAGAGCAAAGGAAAGGATGTACAAAGGAAATACAGACAATTTCAGAGGAATGACTTACTGACAGAAGAGTATTTTTCAGAAGAAACAAGAATTTGCTCTCATATCATCTAGAGTCTTTGGAATGCTTTTAGCCTTGACCTAGGAGTTATTAGTCCTGCTTTGTGAGGAAGACATTGTTTTCACCTCAGGCTATTTACTGGGAACTCCCACAGGTTTCTTTTAGGATTCTTTTAAGGATGATCTTGTTTAGAATTGCCTAAAGGGGAGGGAGAGAAACACCAATAAGATGGGACTTCTCCAAAGAAATGAAGAAGTTTTACTGTCAATACTGAGGTGTTCTGAAAGATAAAAGACATGACCCTAAGTGCTCTAGGTTCACTGGAAGTAAATGATGGCTAACTGGTAGGAGGAAAGTCAAACTGAGACCGACTTCTTTAGAGTTGCATAATCACACGGAACAAGTTGGAAAGACTCTAAGTTCAAGCAATTTTACTTGATAAAATTACCTGAGGTCACAGAACATGTGCTGCTGGCCTGCTATCCCCACCATTGCCCTAGGTTATAACAAGGGCCGCCCCAGCCATGGCAGCTAAGGGGATTAACCCAGAGGCCACTCCCTGCCCAAAGTTGACTGGCACAGAGGAGACAAGCGCAGAGACCGGGAGGCACAAAGGGGCCTTGTCCCTGTGGCAGAAACACATACTGCTGGCCTGCAACCTGTGCCAGTGAGCTAGGCCATCCCAAGGGCCGCCATGCCCACAGAAGCCTAGGGGATTAACCCAGAGGTTGCTCCCTGTGTGAGGTTAACTGGCACAGACAGAAGAGATAGGCAAAGTGACTGGCAAGCAGGAAGGGACTTTGTTCTACCAGCTGACACATGTGCCATTAGTCAGGAACTACTCCCATTGCCATGAAAAGGCAGAAGAACCTTGTTCAATCCAAAATCCCTCAAATGCCAGAAAGAAGGCTTGGTGAGACTGAAATCACCAATCTTCCTGAAAAAGAATTCAAAATAAAAGTCATAAGCATGCGGATGGAGCTACAGAGAAATATTCAAGAGCTAAGGGATGAATTCAGGAGAGAGATAACAGAAATGAAAGAGAAGACTGGATGAGGTGGAAGAGACTGTTAATGGAACAGAAATCAGAGAACAGGAATACAGAGAAGCTGAAGCAGAGACAGAAAAAAGGATCTCTAGGAATGAAAGAATATTAAGAGAACAATGTGACCAATCCAAACAGAATAATATTTGCATTATTGGGGTACCAGAAGAAAAAGAGAGAGAAAAAGGGATAGAAAGTGTCCTCGAAGAAATAATTGCTGAAAACTTCCCCAAGCTGAGGAAGGAAATAGTATCTCGGGTGATGGAAGTCCACAGATCTCCCAACACAAGGGACCCAAGGAGAACAACACCAAGACATATAATAATTAAAATGGTAAAGATCAAAGTCAAGGACAGAGTATTAAAGGGAGTCAGAGAGAGAAAAAAGATCACCTACAAAGGAAAATCCATCAGGCTATCATCAGACTTCTCAGCAGAAACCTTACAGGCCAGAAAAGAATGGCATGATATATTCAATGCAATGAAACAGAACAGCATTCAACCAAGAATATTCTACCTGGAAAGATTATCTTTTAAACTTGAAGGAGGGATTTAAAAATTTCCAGATAAGCAAGTTGAGTGAATTAACCTTCCACAAACCATCTCTACAGTGTATTTTTTTAAATGTTTTTTTTTGGTATCATTAATTACAATTACATGAGGGACAATATGTTCACTAAACTCGCCCCTTCACCAAGTTACCCCCACATACCCCATTAGTCACTGCCTATCAGCATCTACAGTGTATTTTAAAGGGACTGCTCTAGATGGAAGTATGCCTAAGGCTAAATAGCTGTCACCAGAGAAAACAAAACCACAGCAAAGGAAGGAGACCAACCAAATAGTAACTAAATGCAAAATAAAATCAGCTATCCACAAAGTCAGTCAAGGGAAACACAAAGTACAGAATAAAGAACCTAACATATAAAGAGTGGAGGAGGAAGAAAAAGAAGGGAGAGAAATAAAGAATCATCAGACTGTGTTTATAATAGCATAATAAGTGAGTTAAGTTAGACTGTTAGATAGTTAAAGAAGCTACCTTTGAACCTTTGGTAACTACGAATCCAAAGCCTGCAATGGCAATAAGTACATATCTACTGATAATCACCCTAAATGTAAATGGACTGAAGGCACCAATCAAAAGATACCCAGTTACAGAATGGATAAAAAAAGCAAGAATCAACTATATGATGCCTACAAGAGACTCACTTCAAACCCAAAGACATACACTAAAAGTGAAGGGATGGAAAAAGGTATTTAATGCAACTAATAAGGAAAAAAAAGTAGGTGTTGCAGTACTAGTATCAGACAAAATAGATTTCAAAACAAAGAAAGTCACAAGAAACAAAGAAGGACATTACATTAATGATAAAGGGATCAGTCCAACAAGAGGATATAACCATTATACATATCTATGCACCCAACACAGGAACACCTATGTATGTGAAACAAATACTAAGAGAATTAAAGGAGGAAATAGAATGCAATGCATTCATTTTAGGAAACTTCAACAGAAAATAAGTAAGGACACAGAGGCACTGAACAACACACCAGAACAGACGGACCTAACAGACACCTATAGAACTCTACACCCAAAAGCAGCAGGATACACATTCTTCTCAACTGCACATGGAACATTTTCCAGAAGAGACCACAGACTAGGCCACAAAAAGAGCCTCAGTAAACTCAAAAACATTGAAATTGTACCAAGGAACTTCTCAGATCACAAAGGTATAAAACTAGAAATAAATTGTACAAAGAAAACAAAAAGGCTCACAAACACATGGAGGCTTAACAACATGCTTAAATAATCAATGGATCAATGACCAAATTAAAACAGAGATCAAGGAATATATGGAGACAAATGAAAACAACAGCACAACACTCCAGCTTCTGTGGGATGCAGCAAAGGCAGTTCTAAAAGGGAAGTATATAGCAATAGAGGCCTATTTAAAGAAGGAAGAACAATCCCAAATGAACAGTCTAAATTCACAATAATTGAAACTAGAAAAAGAAGAATAAATGAGGCCCGAATTCAGCAGAAGGAGGGACATAATAAAGATCAGAGAAGAAATGAATAAAATTGAGGAGAATAAAACAATAGAAAACATTAATGAAACCAAGAGCTGGTTCTTTGATAAACAAAATAGATAAACTCATAGCCAGACTTATCAAGGAAAAAAGAAAATCTACACACATAAACAGAATCAGAAATAAGAAAGGAAAAATCAGTAAGGATACCACAGAAATACAAAAAAATATTACAGAATACTATGAAAAACTATTTGCTAACAAACTGGATAACACAGAAGAAATGGACAACTTTCTAGAAAAATACAACCTTCCAAGACTAACTCAGGAAGAAACAGAAAATCTAAACAGACACATTACCAACAATGAAATTGAATCAGTAATCAAAAAACTACCCAAGAACATATGGATGCACCACGGAATTTTATCAGACATTTAGAGAAGACATAATACCCATTCTCCTTAAAGTTTTCCAAAAAATAGAAGAGGAGGGAATATTTTCAAACTCATTGCATGAAGCCAGCATCACTCTAATACCAAAACCAGGCAAAGATACCACACACAAAAAAAGAAAATTACAGACCAATATCCCTGATGAACATAGATGCAAAAATACTGAACAAAATATTAGCAAACCGAATTCAAAAATACATCCAGAAGATCATACACCATGATCAAGTGGGTCTCATCTCAGGGATGAAAGGATGGTACAACATTCGAAAATCCATCAACATCATCTATCAAATCAACAAAAAAAAGGGACAAAAACCATATGATCCTTTCCACAGAAGCTGAAAAAGCATTAGACAAAATTCAATATCCATTTATGATAAAAACTCTCAACAAAACAGGTACAGAGGTCAAGAACCTCAACATAATAAAGGCCATATATGACAAACCCACAGCCAACATCATACTTAACAGCAAAAAGCTGAAAGCTTTTCTTCTAACATTCGGAATAAGACAAGGATGCCCACTCTCCCCGCTTTCATTCAACATAGTACTGGAGGTCCCAGACACAGCAATCAGACAACACAAAGAAATAAAAGGCATCCAGATTGGTAAGGAAGAAGTCAAACTGTCACTGTTCACAGATGACATGATATTGTACATAAAAAAACTCTAAAGAATCCACTCCAAATCTACTAGAACTAATATCTGAATTCAGCAAAGTTGCAGGATACAAATTAATACACAGAAATCTGTGGCATTCCTACACACTAACGATTAACTAGCAGAAAGAGAAATCAGGAAAACAATTCCATTCACAATTGCATCAAAAAGACTAAAATACCTAGGAATAAACCTAACCAAGGAAGTGAAAGACCTATACCCTGAAAACTACAAGATACTCTTAAGAGAAATTAAAGAGGACAAATAGAAAGTCATCCCAAGCTCTTGGCTAGGAAGAATTAATATTGTTAAAATGGACTTCCTGCCTAAAGCAATCTACAGATTCAATGCAATCCCTATCAAAATACTGAGTTTTCTTCAACGAACTGGAACAAATAGTTCTAAAATTCATATGGAACTACAAAAGACCCCGAATACCAAAGCAATCCTGAGAAGGAAAAATGAAGCAGGGGGGATCTTGCTTCCCAACTTCAAGCTCTAGTACAAAGCCACAATAATCAAGACAATTTGGTACTGGCACAGGAACAGACCCATAGACCAGTGGAACAGAATAGAGTCCAGATATTAACCCAAACATACATGGTCAATTAATATACGATAAAGGAGCCATGGATATACAATGGAGAAATGACAGCCTCTTCAACAGCTGGTGTTGGCAGAACTGGACAGCTACATCTAAGAGAATGAACTGGATAACTGTCTAACCCCATATACAAAAAGTAAACTCCAAATAGATCAAAGACCTGAATGTAAGTCATGAAACCATAAAACTCTTAGAAAAAACATAGGCAAAACTCTCTTGAAGATAAACATGAGCAACTTCTTCATGAACATATCACCCTGGGGAAGGGAAACAAAAGCAAAAATGAACAAGTACGACTATATCAAACTAAAATGCTTCTGTACAGCAAAGGACACCATCAGTAGAACAAGAAGATATCCTACAGTATGGGAGAATATATTCATAAATGACATTTCTGATAAGGGGTTGAAATCCAAAATATATAAAGAGCTCACAAGCCTCAACAAACAAAGAGCAAATAATCAAATTAAAAAATGGACAGAGGAGCTGAACAGACACTTCTCCAAAGAAGAAATTCAGATGGCCAAAAGGCACATGAAAAGATGCTCCACACTGCTAATCACCAGGGAAATGCAAATTAAAACCACAATGAGATATCACCTCACACCAGTTAGGATTGCCTCCATCCAAAAGACAAACAACAACAAATGCTGGTGAGGATGTGGAGAAAGGGGTATCCTCCTATAGTGCTGGTGTGAATGTAAATCAGTTCAACCATTGTGGAAAGCTGTATGGAGGTTCCTCAAAAAAGGTAAAAATAGAAATACTATTTGACCCAGGAATTCCACTCCTAGGAATTTACCCTAAGAATGCAGGAGCCCAGTTTCAGAAAGACATATGCACCCCTATGTTTATTGCAGCACTATTTACAATAGCCAATAACCAAGAAATGGAAGCATCCCTAAGTGTCCATCAGTAGATGCATGAATAAAGATGCACAATGGAATGTTATTCAGCCATAATAAGAAAAGAAATCCTACCATTTGCAACAAGACAGATGGAGCTAGAGGGTATTATGCTCACTGGAATAAACCAGGCGGAGAATGACAAGTGCCAAATGATTTCACTCATCTGTGGAGTATAACTACAAAGCAAAAACTGAAGGAACAAAACAGCCACAAGACTCATAGAACCCAAGAATGGAATAACAGTTACCAAAGGGAAAGGGCCTGGGGAGGGTGGGTGAGAAGGGAGGGATAAGGGGAATAAGGGGCATTATGATTAGCACACATAATTTGGGGTGAGGCAAGGGGAAGGCAGTATACCACAGAGAAGATAAGTAGTGAGTGACTATATGATCTTAGTATGCTGATGTACAGTGACTGTAATGGAGTATGTGGTGGGGACTTGATAATGGGGGGAATCTAGTAACCACAATGTTGCTCATGTGATTGTATATTAATGATACCAATATAAAAATATAAATATATATATATATATATATATATATATATATATATATATATATATATATCTGAGGTCAAGGTGATTGCATTGTAGTCAACCTGCTCCTAAAAGTTATAGCTGTTGTTTAGAGGAATAAAACAATGGTGAGTAGAGAATAAAGAAAGCTAATATTCATTGTATTGATATACAATGATTTATACACATTAGCTTATTTATTCCATAATTAGAATTATTATCCCAATTTTATAGCAACAAATAACTAATAACTTGTCAAAGGTGATAAAGCTATTAAGGCAAAGAAATGATACAAATCCAGGCTAGTCCAACCTGTTACCAATGTTTTTCTAGTACATCACATTGCTTTCTATGTAGAATACAGGGAGTACAACATCCTTTGTGTGGAAGGGAAAATGTCTGCTAGTATGCTATAAGAGTCCTTTAAAAAATAGAATGGCCCACAGAGTTTCTAATGAAGGACACTGAATGGTTGGAAAAGCTTGAAATTCTAAGTAGAAATGTAACAATCTCTCTAAATCCAAGTTCATAAGGAGGGTTTCCTCATGAAAGCAGGGTTGATAAAGACGGCAGGATAGTATCTTGACTGATGATACACATAAAGGAGGCCCTTGTTGAGTCCTAAAAATACCTTTGTCTCCTCATAGTCCAGTGTACATAGGGATGGGGACAATAAGGGTTCTATACCAGACCTTGGATGTAACTTTTCTGACATAAGTATTGCTGCTAAGATAAAGGATTGTTAATGAAAGAATTGAAGTATTAAACTCATAGAGAATAATAATTGAGTTGATTATCACATTATGTGTTCATCATGTTGTGTGGAAAGGAAATTTTAAGGACCTTTGAAAACTAAATTGTTAGGAGAAATGAATAAATTCCTTAGCTTTGAAAGTACTATAAAGGTAGCAAAAGGAATTGATGACTTCCCACGAGTGAGTAAAGCAATACGACTCACCTTAGAATCAAACTTCTAGCTCTCTACTTACCAGTCACATGTCTGGGTAGCAACACCTCTCTGAGCCTCAAACTCCTGTTATATTACATTACATGGAGGTAGGCATGCTTTCATTTTAGGGGGCAAAAGTAATGACTTTCCTTCATGATGGAGTATATTTTAAGCAAAGACAGCATCTTAGAGTCCTTTATTCATAAGAAGTGTTCAAGTTACAAAATGGAGCTGAAGCTTCATCTAAGAGGGGTGAGTAGGTGTGGAATTTTAATGGCCAATTAGAGGAAAGAGACCATACAATATCCCTGTTTTACTTTAGATGTCTCTCAAGAGTCTATGGCCATGGCCCACCACTAACTGAGGAAGGCTACTATTAAGTATCATCTCTTGGTGAGCCAGAAAGGGAAAAAAAGGATCAGGAATGGCTTTTCTTCTACCTTCCTTTGAAGGGGTGATTTGTTTCTAGTGGCCCTCGTTCCCTTGGTCCTTTCAGGTTTGGCTCCATGAGATCAGCTGTCCTCAACTAGGGCCCTGGTACCTCTTCCTGTCTTGGCAGTAAAAAATGGTAGGCATGCCCCCAAACAGTTCTTAGGCACCCTAAGGAACCAATGAGTCTTTCCTTCTTTCCCTTACTTAAAACAGTTCTCAATTCTTGAGAAGAAATACTTCTCAAAGAAGAGCAGTTATATTTGGTTTTCTGAATAGACCTAAATCCAATGATAACAAGTGATACCTATTGCCATAATTTTAACTGTAAGTAGAGTTTATGGGCCCTTTCCAGGAAAATATGCTAACATATTTGATCATAGGTAAGTACATAACCCTCCAGTTTTGAAGAAGTTATACAGCTCATTAAAGACTAAGGTGAAGTGAAAACAGTCTGCAGGGATTTTCAGCTGTAGAAATCCAGATGTTACAGCCCTAGAGCTAGCAGTTTGGGAGATTAAGGCTGTTTACAGTGGGACTGACTGAGAAAAGTTAGTGGTCTAACTAGGCTGGAAACTATCCTGCAGCAGGAGTTGTCAAACTATGGCCTATTAGCTGTGTCTGTAAGTCCTATGAGCTTAGAGTGATTTTTACGTTTAAATGATTGGGAAAAATTTCAACAGAACATTTTTCAATACATGACATGTGAAAATCATATGTAAATCTCAGTGTCCATAAAGTTGTATTGTACCATGATCATACTCCACTTCATTTATATATTGCCTGTGGCTGCTTTTGTGGTACAAAGGCATGAATAGGTACAACAGAGATTGCATGGACCACACAGTCTAAAATAGTGACTATGTCCCTTTCTGGAAAAATTTTACTGACCCCAGCTCTAGAGGATGGCTAGCATGTTCTGAGGGGCTAAGACCATTCCTGTGTACAGCAAGCTGCTTTATAGCATTATGGAGTTTTGATTTGAGGTATAAAAATGTCAGGTCTCATTAAATGCTAAAATTCAAGGGAGTGAACAGTCATTTGTTTTACATTAATGGGTGGTTATAAAGTAGGATTTTTATTAGGTCATCTGGTGCTACACCAAGAGACCAGACCAAAGATCCTCTTTTTAGACAGTTAGAGACTGTGCTTCATATAGAAAAGACTGTTTGGTGCACTCATAACTGGTGAAAAATGCCTGACCCAGGAAGGAAGAGAAGATGCACCAGGTGCATGGGAAGGAACATGTGCTTCACCTATATGTGTATCAGCTTCTTAAATGTCTTCATGTCGAGGGAAAGAGAACTTGATGTGATGAAAGGGGCAGCAAGATCTCTATTAACTGAAATTGGCACTCAGTTTGGACAACGTGGCTTTGTTTCCACAGAGTGCTGAGAATTATGGTTTGTATTGATTTAGCTTTGGATTTGGGCGACACAGCTTGAACTCAGGGTTCCACCAATGTTTACTGATATGGAGAAAGTGACACAGTTTACTCAGAGACAAGAGAAGTCAGATTTTTCTATCAGAACAAAACAAAGTTACGGGATCATGCAATTTCCCCAGGTTATAATATACAAGGTAGAGAGAAAAAAAATCCTCACAATGCCTTCCTACAACACAGTGACTAAATTATTCCTAGGGGAGGGAAGCAGCAAATTGAGCTCACAAGAGAAAAGGATATTCCTACAACAAAGAAAACATCTAAAAGCTGTGGCTAGGGAACCCAAGAAAGGGCACTGAAAGCTCTGCCTTTTGAGAATGAAAAGGGCCTCCTGTGAGGTAAGGAGACTTGCGACTGTAGTTGGAAGGAAAAAGCAAAATGAATTAAATGCCAGATCTAGTCAGCTGGACACAAGAAGGAAAAGGGTACACTAGTAGTTCTGGGTGATAGAAATATGACACAGTATCTCTACTTTGGAATATAGAAATTAACCAGAAGGAGAGAGGCTGGTCCATTCAGCTTCCTCTCCTTCATAGGATGTATGTAGCACTTGCCAAAAAAAAGGGGCAAAAAAGCAGCTTCTACGTTACTTCTTCCTAAAGTCTAACTTACCAAGACTTTTAATCAGAGCAGCAAAAGAGCAAAAACTGGAGATGCCCTATTTGAGTCCCTAATATCATATTCTTTAATTAACTGGACACATCTAGCTCTTTGTCTTATTTCATTAAGTTTGATAATCAGGAACCCCTTATGAATAACCTCACGCTTTTCTTTCTCTAATTCTTCCTTTGATTTTCAATTTTGCTGTTTATTTTTACAATTCTCAGTATTTCTATATCATCTATCTATCATCTTTCTCTCATTTATTTTTATCCTTTTGTGTTCTGAGTTGTAGGTGAATTTCTTCAGTTGTTTTCTATTTCACCAACTCAGTTTTCTGAAATGTTCATTAACACTTTCAGTTTAATTTATCAATCTTTTTTTCTAATTATCACTTACTACAGTCCTTTGGACCTCAAGTTGTTACTACTTTATGACTGACTTAGCTTCACATATGCAATATCATGTTGACATCTGAAAATCTCTTTCTCATTCTTAACGCAAATGTAATTTAAAGAGAAACATTTCCTCTGATTCTTCAGACTGACTCTTTTCTGACCTCAGTATCTTTTTACTTACTGTAGCTATGCAGTCCAGAAAAAAACTTGTCTTTTTGTTTCCATCAGTCTTTGAAATTGATTAACGGCTGACTATCCAATCTCCTAAGACAACATTCTGAATTACTGTATCTTTCTCTGATTCCCATAAAAGTACCTAATCCTTTTGATTTTATGCAAGAAATGTTTCTGAAATCTGGGTTTTCTTCTCCAAGTTCATTGCCACTGCTTCAGTCCAAACACATGGTCTCCATTTACTGGCCATCAGTCTCTTAAGACTCCAAATCCATCTTCCTTATTTCCATCAGCATTCACTTTCTAAAAGGCATGCTAATCATGTCACCCCTGTGGTTAAATATTTGTTCTCTATGTTTATAACATAAAATCCAGACACTCTTGGTTATCATACCAAGTTTTTCATAACTGATTGCAACCTGTAGATACAGCCTATTTTTCCATACTGACCTTCTTACCATTTTTCAGCCAGATCACCTTTTCAGACTATGTAATCCAGTATTCTGATTTTATACTTGTTTGAAAAAGGAAAGAGAAGGACGATGACATACGTAGCAAAACATTCTGTAATTTTCAGAATGTATACTATGAAGTACAAATTATTCCAAGTATCTGGTAGGGAAACTTTTGAAGGAGGAAGGTATAAAAACTTGCATACAATCGTATCAGTCTATGAAAGTCTTTAAAAATACAGATACTCAAAGCCTACCCAGATTCATTCAATCAGTAAGAACCTCCAGAGATCAGCCCCTACATCCGCACTTTTCAAAAGCCCCCCAGAAAATTCTGCTGCAAGACGAACTTTGGGAAATACTGCTCAAAGGGCTGACCTAAATAAATGTCACCATATGAGCCATACATAATCACAGATTCATTCCCAACAGTGAAATAACAAAATTTTTGATAAACTTACCTAAGTGAGTTCATCTCTGTTTTCTGATGAGATGAGTCACCGGCCACATGACTAAGCTTTTGAGCTTGAAGTTTTGCTTTGTTCTCTAATGACTCTACTGTTTCTTTCATTAGTAATATTTTAGACTTTAATTCACATTTCTCATTTTCAAGCTATAATTTAAATTTTAAGAATTAATAGGTATAGTTCTCAGTTTTGTTTTTCTTAAGCACTCTTTAATAATATTTCCAGAAGAAAACCAAGGAAATAATTAAGAATTATTTTAAAAAACTATAAAGTCATATGTACACTTTTGATGCTACATGTCAGAATGGGCATACACATTTACCACTCCTCTTCAATATCACTGAAATGACAGAAAAGATACAAAAAAAAAAGCAAGCAAGAAAGAAAAATATACCCATAGCAACAGTGAAAACAGGAAGGGAAACCATTAGCAGAGCAAAAATCTTAAGCAATCTCTAAAAAACAGTAAAGTAGATAGGATCGAACTGAAGAAAAATCAGAGCAGAAAATATGCAAACTTGAACACAAAATGGGCAAGACTTATATGAAGAAACTGTAAAATTTTCCTACATGGCATAAAATATAATCTGACTTACAGATACACCATGCTTCTGAATGGGAATATAATATTGGGAAGGTACTAAAATTTCCTGAAGTAACTGTAAATTCAATGAAATTTCAATAAGAATCCCAACACAACCTTTCTCAAATAAGGGGAGAAGAGTGGTTTAGATTTCATTCTAAAATTCACTTAGAATTTTAAAGAAATTTTTCGTTAAAGAAAATTTAAGGAAAAAAATTGGGAAAATATTGGGAGCAAAGGAATGCCAATAGATTTGCCTTATTGGATATCAAAATAAATTAAAGAGCTACTGTAATTCAAACAGCAGATTTACTTAGAAATGGATAAGCAAATACATGTACACAGATGTAAATTTAGAAAAGGTAGCATTTTAAGAAAGGAAAAGGCAAACTCTTTTAAAAAAGAGTTGAAACAGTCACTCATTGGAGAAAAAATTGGGTAGATCTGTTTTATTGTCCATTCAAAAAAACACTCTAAATGGGATAATGATCTATACATAAAATTCAAAACCAAGAAATATTAGCAATAAGTATAAGTCTTCCCATTAAAACTAGACTGACCACATACATTGTTATCTCCCCTCCCTTTGGAAACAGTGCTTAAATGACAGTAAAGGAGTAAGAATGTTATACACTCATAAGGACATTGGGGACGAGAAAGAAAACAAAGAGTGGACAAGTGACTTCAATAACTTGTGGAAGACAATGAATAGACAGAATAGTGACTCAGAGTGGAAGAAAGATACAATCTAAAGCAGAGTTTCTAAACCCAAGAACTACAGACTTTTAGGGCCAGGTTATGTGGGGCTTCCTATGCATTGGGTATTGTAGGACATTTAGCAGCAGTCCTGGCCTCTACCTACTACACACAAGGAGTACCTTCTCCCTTAATTGTGACAACCAAAAATTGACCAGATATTGCCAAATATCTCCTAGGAGGCAGATTTGACTCCAGTTAAGGACCACTTATCTAAAGTGATCACAGTAGGGAATACCAATTAGCAGCCAGCTGATTTGCCCTGAGGAAGCTAAACATATTGATGCATCGAACAATGAGTTGGGGTAATGAGCAGAATTGAACAAGCAGAATTAACTGGTTGAAAGGCTACATACTAGAATCCTCATATCTTAAATATCTCCCACCTCTTTCTTGAAAGTTCTATTGAAAATAAACTTTAACTAAAAAAAAAAAAAAAATCAATAGAAGGGTTGAAGATAACATTGAGGAAATCTCCCATAAAGTGGAACAAGAGCACAGTAAATTACCCAGAAACTGAAAATAAGATATAAAAAGAAAATCCTAAGGCTTTTCAGAAATGAAAACATGCCATGTACAAAGGACTAAGAAACAGAATAGCACCAGAAATCTAAAAGGTAGTTAAAAAACAATGGAGGACAGTATTCAAAATTTTTACAGAAAATAAATTTTCCAATCTAGATATCCACATCTAGATTAGAAGCCAAAATCATAAATCATATGCTAACTCAGAATCAAAATTATTAAAGTTGAATAAAGACATTTTCATAGTAGTAGAATATAAAACAAGTTTCTTCCCATGTATTTTTTTTTTCAGGAAACTGCTGGAGAAGGAGCCATACCAGAACAAAGGAAAAACCGAGAAAGAAGAAAACATGGGATTCAACAAAGAGGGGGGACAGGGGAAGTCTTATGAGGAGAGCTTTGGACAGACAGTCCACAGCAGAGCAGGAAGATGGAAAGCTCAAGAAGGGAGGTCTTCAGGGGAAAAAACAGAACCGATAGGTTTCAATATTTTTTGTGGCAGATGCTGGAGTTCTTGACAAAAATTAGCAATGGGTTCGATGAAAACAGAAAAGCAACAAAAAAAAAAGAAACTAAGCAAAGGCAATTATTAACTCCAGAAAAAAGTCTACAAGAAGAAAGGCAAGAGTAGTACTGTCTCACTTGGCTGAGCTGTGACCACAGGAAGTCATGATAATGTGAACAATAACCACTAAAGTAAGCAAAATATGTAGTTAAGCTACGTTGAGGTACTGGGGGAGGAAAGAGGGAGGACTGCTAGGTCATCATCTACCATCAAGGCAATGTACTAAAAAACCTTAAAAGTCAATAAAGTAAGACTAAGCAGCACAGGTGCATTATTTAGAAACAGAGAGGTAAACAACCAGGTTGATAGTTCTGGAGAAGACGGGGAGGTGGGAAAGGAGACTGTTTTTTTTTGCATTAAAAATGTTGCAGAATTCCTTGGGTATATCTTGTATAAACAATAGTACTTGTACAATATGAAGAATTAAAAAATGAACATTTGTGTATCTGCCACCTGACTTTAAAAAATATTACCTGAACCTTTGAAACTACTTGTGAGCAGTCTCCAAACGTGACCCAACCCCTGCTGGTGGTAACCACTATCCTGAGTCTTGTGTTTGTCATGTCTTGCTTTTCTTTAGTGTAGCAAATCTGTTTGAGTCTCTAAACAATATACAGTTTAGATCTGAATGTTTTTGAACTCTACGTAAGTGGAATCATACTGCATGTTTCTTCAATATTTCTAAGATTCACGAATATTGATGTTTGTAGCTACTGTTCATTCATTTTTGCTGCCTTGATGTGTGAGCTTCCTCAGGGCAAATCAGCTAGTTCCTAATTGGTATTCCTTACTGTGGTCACTTTAGATCAGTGGTTCTCAACTGAAGTCAAATCTACCTCCTAGGAGGTATTTGGCAATATCTGGAGAATTTTTGGTTGTCACAATTAGGGGAGAAGGTGCTTCTTGTGATCTAGTAGGCAGAGGTCAGACCTGCCATAAATTGAAAAGACAAGCCACTAACTGACAGAGTAACTTGCTATACAATTAACTTAAAAAACTCAACAGAAGATGTGAATTGACACTTCATGGTAGAAGAAATAAAAAATAGTTAATAAACTACTAATAAAAAGATATTATACCTCAATAATAGAAGAAATGCAGATTAAAACCACAGTAAAATCATTTCATATTCATCAGGTTATCAGAAATCAATGTTACAAGAAGTATTATTAGCAAGTATGTGTAGTTCTGGAATGTAAACTGGTACCTCTTTGGAGAATAACTTAGCATTGTCCAGGAAAGGCATACCCTATGAGCCAGCAAAACCATTTCTAGGTAAGTGCCCTGGGTGGAGATCAGCAAACTGTGGCCCTTGAGCCAAATTTAGTCTTTTCAGAAGACAGGACTCAAGAGTCAAGGGAGGCCAAGGCAGCTAAAATTTACAGGGCAGATACTGAAGGAGAGATGCACAAAATGAGGGCTCCAGGGATCTGTATAGGGAACCTCTTAAATCTTCAGCTGAGCAGACTGAGCACAGAGGATGCTACCCAAGGCCAAGGAATGATCACAGAATTAGAGAAAACAATATTCAGGACTCATGCAGGGCCAAGAATAATTCCTGTTCCCATCAATCATTTGAAAATCTCCTAATTCATGGAGCAATATATAATGTACTCAAAAAGGTTTTGTCTCAGTAGTGAAACAGTCAAAGACTAAAAGCTACTCTGGTCCCACCTAATGAAGCTTAAAAATAAAAATGAAAAGGATCAAGATACTTGTCTAACCTAACTGCATCCCAGAACAAACTTCAAGAGTATTTATAGGAATACAAGCTATGCAGCAACCAAGAACGTAAAATTCACAATGTCTAACACCCAATCTAAAGTCAGCAGGCATTCAAAGGAACAGGAAAATACAATTCATGGCAAAAGTAAAAAATTAACTGACATGAAGTTGATAGAAACAGATGACAGAATTAGCAGACAAATTTAAAACAGTGAAGACATAGTAAAGTAGCCAAAAATGAAACAGAAAGAAGACTGCCAGAACACATACACGTGTTAAAAATCCTATCTCCAGCGAGCAATAAGGAACAAAGGAGAATTTCACTTTTTACTCTGTATTATATGATTTTTTAACAAAAGAAAAAAAATTATAGTTAATGCTTCCTGAGTGCTTATAACATGCCAGTGACTCTTCTTAGTTCTTGACATGCATTAACTCACTTAATCTTCACAAAAACCCTAAGAAGGACTATAACACCATTCCCATTTTACAAATAAAGAAATTAAGGGGCAGAAAGTGTAAGTAACTTGCCTACAGGTCACAGAGATGGATTAGAACCCAAGTAGTCAACCTTCAGAGTACATACCCTCAATCACTGTTGTACAGCTTCTCTTATTATATGTATGCTAGTTTGTAAATCTAAAAACATACTGTTCACTAAAACTATAATTAAAATAGTCACTCCTACAACACAATATACCACAAATCCAGTTTGATAATTTACCTGGTGATTAACACATGTCAGATGTTCAATACTTTTCTCTAATTCTGATTTTTCAAAAAGACTCATTTCCTGGAGATTCTGAAAGAGAATTTTATAGAGGGTGTTACTTTGCATCAGATAATAAAACAAAATTAACAAAGTATGCAATGAAGTCTATAGTACTATTTTATTTGTTTTTTTGTAACAAATGTTTTAGAAAGAAAATCATTAGAAATTTCATAAAAACAATGTTTTTGGTTTAAAAAATAAGTTTCTCATCTTTTATACTCTAACTCCTCGTATAAGGGTAATGGAAAACACAGACAGGTAGGGATTCATTTAAGAGATTTATACAGCTCAATTTACTAGCACAACTATAAAGGGAAAAAAACAGCAGGATAAGTAAGCTCAGGAGTCTGCCCTCACATGATGAGATATAAAAGGAAGAGAGTGTAAAGGAAGAAAAGATGAGATCAGAAAGACAAAGGGCAGAGATAACCACAAGACCACACAAGGGTCAAAGTTTCAAGAATGGGCTGGTCAACAGTATAAGCAGATGCCATTTTTTTGGTTACATTACCTTATTCAACCCTGGCTGATGACAAGTGTAGGACAAACAATATTAAGTTGGTATTCCCAGATAACTTTTCTAGTACAGATTCATACTTTCGCACAAATAATTTTGTAAAAATACAAAACAAAGACATCTGACATTTGGGTTATACATTTGGTTGAAACGATCACTTAGCTATATGTATTTTTTTGTTTATTAAATGATTTCAACCAGTACTAAGTATAAACTATTTACTAAGCAACAAACAAGGTAGTAGGAATATAGCAATGACTAAAATGGATAAAGCCTCTGACATCATGGATACTAAAACCCAGTAGAAGAGACAAACCTTAAACGACATATTGAAATAAAATCCATGGCTATTCTGCGAGGAAAAGGAACTTTATGGCAACATATTGCAAGGGAATTCTGGAGTCTGGGGTACATTTTCTATGTGAGCAAATGATGTTTAACATGGCTCTAAACAATGCATAGTAATTAGCCAGGTGAAGGAATTGGAAAGGATGAAGGCTTTTCAATAGCCCATGTAGAACACTGGAGGCAAGAAAAAGCCTACTAAGCCTGGAGTCAAGAAAATGATGGGTAGGGAACAGGGGGAGAAGAGTTTGGGGAAGTCCTTGAAAACAGTTAAGGAATTTAAATAGGAACTGATTTGCCTAGATTTACATCTTTGAAAGATGACTCTGATTTCAGTGTAAAATACAGATTTGAGGAACCACTAACACATTAATGGAGTTGAGAAAGAATAACTGCCAAAAAAGCAGGGAAACAGAAAAAACTAGACAATTTCAAGAGAAACTGAGCTCAGGACTCAGACTCAATGTGACTTCACAGTTAGGTGATCTTGGGGAAATTATTTAAATTCACTGTAATCCAGAAAAATCTGTAAGCATTACCTATCTGAAAACGCAATTTTGAAAATTTACATAGATAGTCCATATAAATAGCACTTGGAACCGAGCCTCCCACATGGATAGGGCTTAATGTTAAACATTACTTAAGAGGCAGCATCATAGGACTTCGAGATAAACTGAGAAATATGACTTACTCCCACTGAGAAGGGAGTCAGTAATGATGCCTGGTTCAACAACTGGGTGGACAGCAGAATAACAGAAAACTAGAGGATTAAGGATTGAGATGATAAGTTCAATTTTTTGGTAAAACTCTACTATAATAGAAACTCATAAATCCTCCTTCCTATTATCTAAAAAGATTCTGGTATTATGACACTTTTTCTGAGTTTCCAGTACTATTGCACTTTTTTTTAAAAGTATAGTTGATACACAGTAATATACTGGTTTCAAGTATAGAACACAGGGATTCAATAGCTACATGCACTATTAAATTCCCAACCCCATAGTGCAGCTACTAATGGCTATATTCTCCATGCTGTACTACCATCCCTGTAATTAACTTAGATAGTGACTAAGAATTTCTGTGCCCCTTTTTCCCCCCTTACCCTCTCCACCTACCCAACCACTTCAACCCCTCCACCATGGTAACCACCAGTCACACTACTCAGTGTCTGTGAGTCTATTGCTTTTCTGTTCATTTTGTTTTTAGATTCCATATGTAAATAAAATCATATGCTATTTTTCTTTCTCCACCTGGCTTATTTCACAGAGTGTAGTACTTTCTAGACCCACTCTTCTTATATCGAAAATAGCAGGATTTTCTTTCTTCTGGCTGAATGATAGTCCATTGTGTATATATATATATATATATATATATATATATATATATATATATATATATACACCAC